>NC_071276.1:20533281-20615781 GCF_023375685.1 Ictalurus furcatus | reverse complement strand
ACTGTGTTTTCACTGTCCTATCGCTGTTATCACTCTCCAATCACTGTGTTATCACTGTGTTATCACTGTGTTATAACTGTACAATCACTGTGTTTTCACTGTGTTTTCACTGTCCAATCACTGTGTTTTCACTGTCTTATAACTGTCCAATCACTGTGTTATCACTGTCCTATCACTGTCCTATCTCTGTCCTATCACTATCTTATCACTGTCCTATCACTGTGTTATCACTGTGTGTTAGTCTGTGGTGTGAGTGTGATGTGTTTTATATGACTGTTGGACATCAGCAGCTCTTTTTTATTGCTCATGCATTTAATATAAACTTCACTGCTGTCCGAGTTTAAACTACAGCATATCTTTGGGGTAATATATCATTCTGCTTCCTCACTTTTTCATTTATCACCATTTATTGCCTTTTTCATGCAACAGCCACTTTAATCCATTTCCATGAAGTGTTGGCATTTCATACACTATCCCAGTGCATTGTGGGTAATCAGATTATCAGCTCATAACAGCAGTGTTGACATGAGGAGTTAATCAGGCCGAGAGGCTCACTGCAAGATTAAAGACGGCTAATACTGAGAGAGAGAGAGAGAGAGAGAGAGAGAGAGAGAGAGAGAGATGAAAATGAAAGGGTGAGACAGAGAGGAAAAGAGAAACTAAAAAAGGACCGGGAATGATGGATGGAGAGAGAGAATGACTGTTGGAGTGAGGGAGAAAAAGAGAGAAAAAGAGGAAATAGGAGAGAGAATGAGAAGTGAGAAGTGATGCGAAATACTCTGGGAAAAAGATAGGAAAAAGAATGAAAGAGAGAATGAGCAAGGAAGAGAGAAAGAGAAATAGATAGTGGATGAGAGAGACTTAGAGAAATTGAGCAATAGAAAAGAGAGAGAGGGAAAGGATGAGAGAGAGATAGGAAAGAGGATGAAAGAGAGATGAAGAAGAAGAACAAAAGCAGGCAGCAAAGAGAACGAGAGAAAATGAAAGAGATAGAGAGAGCAAGAGAGAAAGAGAGATCTATAGAATAAGGTGAGGAGAAAAAAGAAAATGAGTAAGAGGAAGGAAGAAAGAGACATAAAGGGAGGTGCATATGCAAATAATGAGGGAGAGAGAGAAACTAGAAAGAAAATGTCAGAGCTAGAGAGAGAATTCAGGAAGCGAGAAACTGAAATGAAAAGACTGGTAGAACGAACAGAAGAGAAATAAATAAAAAATAGAGAATGAGAAAATGAGAAAGAGAGGATGAGGGAGACGAGGAATTAGGGACTTAAAAAAAGAACAGAAAATAATAAAAGGCAAAGAGAAAGAGAGAGGATAGCAATATGGAAGGAGAGAATGTGAGTGACCAAAGAGAAAGAGAGAAAAAAGAGAGAATGAGGGAGAGAAATAAAATAGACAGAATAGGAAGGTTGGACAGTGACATGGGAAGAGACAGAGTGGGAGAAAGAGAAAAATAACAAGACAGAGTAAGAGAATGAATAAAAGAGAGATGGATAGAAAGAGAAAGATCTCTCATTTCTTTGGTTGCCATAACGATGCCCTGTAAAGCTGTACTAAGGCGGCGTTTGTATTTCGTCCAGAATTTTTCATGTTACCTCATTTATTTAGCTAGCACGTAGCTGCTACATCTTTTATACACAGTGTAAAAACACAGTGAGAGTGAACACCAGACAGGACCATCCGGAACGTCAACATTTACCTCAGATGTGTTGGTAAATTACTAAAAAAAGACTCAGAACCAGTAAAATTACTCTTAGCATCGACGCTAAGACAACTAGCACAATTAACATGTGCACCACCATAGTGAGAACACAGTGTGAGTTTCAGCTAGGACACTGAGACGCTGAGCATAAGCAAGCTGAAGATAACGATATATCTAGCTGTTAAGTGTTTTATACAGATACAGCGAGAGTGGAAGTAATGCAGAACGTCAACATTTACCTCAGATGTGTTGGTAAATTACTAATAAAAGGCTCAGAAGAACTAAAATTGCACTGTTATTACACGTAGCATTGATCGCTAATCAAATTTATATGCGTTCTTCCATACTGAGAATACGATGCAAGAACTGTTCTAGAAAGTTCAAACTTATTCACTAATAAAACGATTAAATAAATATTCATATAAAGCTCTTCATGTTTACGTGAGGTACTTTAGGACCACACTGTTGCTAGGCAGTATGGGACACTGAGCAAAGCAAGTTAACAACTGAGGCTAACAATATATGTAGCTAGCACATGCTGTTAAGTCATTTCTACAGACACAGTGAGAGTGGAAATGAGACGGAAACATCCAGAGCATCAACATTTACCTCAGAGGCGTTGCTAAATTACTAATAAAAAAGACACAGCTCGGCTAAAATTATGATTTATCTAGCTAGCATGCATCTCTTAGAAACACAGACATCGGAAACGACACTGAACCATCCGTAACGTCAACGTTTACCTCAGATGTGTTGCTAAATTAATTCTAAAAACCTCACACTCAGAACAACTAAAATGACTCTGTAATTAGAGTTAGCATCGATTGATTTACATCACAACTTGAAGCAGTTGGAGAAGTTTGGATGTTGTGAGAGGTTGAATGGAATTTAATCTTATCGTAAACACTGCCAAATGACTAAATTTACTCTAACGTCATTCATTATTCAGGAAGGAAACCGTATCATCACTAACATATTCTTTAATAACGGAGATTTTTTTTTTGTGGTTCACAAGAAATCCTCATATAAAAGATGAAGTACAGCTGAATAATCTGTAGTCTACCGCATTTATTAAAATAAATAAATAAATAAATAAATACAGAAATGGAATACAGTGTTTTGTATGTATGTCAGGGATGAAATTGAGTTTTTTTTCAAATGGAATTTCTTTATGTTTTGATGAGCGATGAAATAAAAACACTTCTCTCTGTTCGTTCATAACGAAGACGACGACAACGAGACACTTTATTAAAAATGCAGTCGCGAGGACGTGCGCGAGATTATATTCTAATTTGTTATTCGTGTTCTGGCAGCTGAAATGAGAAACAACACACACAATACGCATCATGCAAATGACACTACGGCGCCCGTTGTTTTCACACAGAACAAAAAATCGAAGAAGAGAGCCAAACATCTGAGAATACATAATTCAACAGCTTAGGTCTAGTGGCCTTATCTGCTTACGGCAAGGAGGAAAAAAACACCACAAGCGCGGCTAAATTAAAAAACAGACCTGCACTTCTGTTTCCTTTTTCTTTTATATTTTCTGTTTATTTATAACAAGCTGTGAACAAGGTGACAGGATAACGGACCAACGTGCAAACAAACCCCACCCCTTAACGATCGTCCATGGAGATCATAAACTCCCCGATGCTTCTTGCTTCTTATTCATTACTACTCATTTTCATTCATCCTGGTAGTTTTTTCTCCTCTTGATCTTTCTAAATGGTTATATGACAACTTTTAAATCAGTGTTTCCTTTCGTTCAATAAAAGGAAACGACTCTTCAGGCCACGCCCCCTACCTAAATCTGACGCCGCAGCCAGTTGAACGTAAACTAAATCTTAAATCGGGGTGTGTGTTCGCTCCGAAGCTGTGCATTGAGAGGAGTTTAAATCTAACAATGTTGCACCACAGACGCTTAAGTAAAAGTGAGTAACATCAGAACTTTGTCACAGAGAGTGGCATGTTCACCCTCGCCAGCCAATCAGAAACATGCTTTGATATGAACAGGAAGTAATTCATCCACGATTGAGACTCATAGAAGCGATTATCCAGGTTCATCTCTCAAAAGCATGTTTTACAATAAAATGGTGCCTCAAATGATCCATCTCTTACTGTATATTTCTACTTTATTTCTAATCTGCGTGCGCGTTTGGAAGATAACGAAGTGGCTAAGAGCTTTATATGGATTTCACTAATGACAGAATAGAGTGTAACATTGTATTAACGCTAAAATGTCAGAAATATTCTGGTAAATGATAAATGGTCGGCGCTTATTTAGCACTTTTTTAACCTTAGCAGTTCTACAAAGCGCTTTACACTGGTTCTCATTCCCACACTCACCCATTCACTCACACACCAGTGGTAGCAGAGCTGCATGCAAGGTGCTAACTTGCCATCGGGAGCAACTCGGGGTTCAGTGTCTTGCCCAAGGACACTTCGGGATGTGGAGTCATGTGGAATCATGTTGAGTCATGTGGAGTCATGTGGCCCTACGGTTAGTGGACAACCTGATCTACCACCTGAACCACAGCCGGCCGTTTTGTGCCAATAATCTTAATTGAGAGATCAAACACAATTGATCTAACTGTGTGCTGCGGGTTTGGGGGAAGAAAGCGATTCTTCGTTTGTTTTTTGGTTGTTTTTGTCATTTTGTCCATGTTTATAGATAACAGTGTTAGCAAGTCTGTTTGAGACACTGAACAAGTCCAGAATGCTAATCTAGTGGCTATACGCTTCCATTCTGTGTTAGCCACATTAGCCTTGGAGCGTTGGTGCAACAACTGAAGGACTACATTTTTCTTTCTATTCATCTATCTATCTGTCTGTGTGTATAATTAATGATAGAGATGTTCCATGGTTCATTTAGATACATTATGTGGAAAATGATTTATGTGGAGGAGCAAAGAAGAAGAAAAAGTTTGAAAGTACAGACTGTGTGTGTGTGTGTGTGTGTGTGTGTCTTCAACAGAAACTGCATTTGTATACCGTGTTGATGCGGTGTGTTTTTTATTCTCTGGCACTCAGCTGAAAATGAGGCGTCTGGTGTAAATGTTTCTCATCAGGACGTTTGTGCCGCAGGTGCTGAAGGAAACAGAGACATTTCCCAAAGCGAAGTGAGGAAATAATCACCTCTATTAGAGCTCAGACGAAACAACAGAACAGCTGTGCGATTTTCTTCCAATTGACTTTTCCCTCTCGGTGCGTTCACAAAGCCGAGTGTGTATACTGCTGTTCAAACACAGCCGAACCATCTATTCATGTGTGTCACACTACCACTGAGCTATCACTGATTACACAGGTTTACATTCTCTCAGGACTACAGAGAAGGAATAAGTCACCTGGGGGAGTGCTGTTATAGGAAATTAATCAACCACGCAAAGGAGAGTTACTGTTACCACCCTGAAGTTGATTATGTTCCTCTAACATCACATCCCCATGGGGTTTATTCCTCTTACACCTCAACAACTTACCATCAATTACAGTTTTTTATTTATTAAGCAATGACATCACACTTTTATCCTATTCTAGTTACATTTAATGTTGTAGAACATCGACCATCTATCTATCTATCTATCTGTCTGTCTGTCTATCTGTCTGTTTGTCTATCTGTCTATCTATCAGTAGGAAGGAGACAGTGAATCACACTTTAGATCAGATGAAAGCCTGATTATGAGATACATGTCTTTGCCTCCTCTCTCTTCCTGGAAGCCGATACCTAGCTAAATGTCCATCCGTCTGTCTGACAGAGAAAACATCTCGTTACCACCTCCTCCTCCTCCTCCTCCTCCGTGACGGTGTGTTTCATCCCTGCTGTGAGGAGGGAGAGAGTATTAAGCATCTGTACAGCAGGGAGTCTGAGTGAGCTCTCGATCAAAGAGCCGACCGACAGCAGGGTGAGGAACTGATCTGAAAAGGATCTACACTGATCCCTCACAGGCCCAGAACCCATCTGTTCCACACAGACCCCTCAGGAGAGAGACACGGCTCAATCAGAGCCAACACCACACACCACCAGAGCACCTCCTGCCCCACAGCCGTGTCTCTGATCAACAACACCCCCAGAGCCAGTTCCCCCTCCGTCACCTCCAGCTGAACATCACACACACACACACACACACACACACACACACACACACACACAGACACAGACCACTGAACGATATGTACTCACGTCGGACTGCAGTATTCTGTTACACTGCACATCACACATGTCCCCGTCATCAGAGCTCATTACTGGAGTTTAATTGGAAGTACATTAGCTATTATTTTCCAGATAAACTACAGTCTCCGTGTACATGGTGTTCCAAACTCTTGCTGATCTTCTGAAGCTCTAGAACCCATCATGAGCACTTCACTCAGCTGAGGCAGCATCACAGCTCAGCTAGCAGAAGATATTTTACTACCTCGCCCTTAAACTCTGTAATGGTGTTTCAGAGAGCACCAGGAACACTCTACACAGTGCTGTGCATAAGTAATACCCCCCCACCCCCCCCTAAACTTTTTCAGATTTTTTAGTGAACTGAACTGAACTTCACTGGGAATGTATGTTATGACACAAAATTACCTATCTATCTATCTATCTATCGACATGTCTGTCTGTCTATCTTTCTATCTATCTATCTATCTATCTATCTATCTATCTATCTGTCTGTCTACAGTATCTATCTATCTATCTACCTGTCTGTCTGTCTGTCTGTCTGTCTGTCTATCTGTCTGTCTGTCTGTTTGTCTATCTATCTATCTACGCTTTTCTTTTCTCTATTAAAACCCATAGGAGATGCACTGAACCACACTGTAGATCAGATGAAACTCTGAATATTAGATGCATGTGCTCCACATTAAGAAACGTAGAAATGTATCTTCAAAAGTATTCACCCCCACCCCCACCCCCTGTTATTGTGAAACCCCCAAATTGGTTCTGGAGCAACCAGCTGCTATCAGATATAGCTCAGATATTTAGTTGAACAGAGTCGACCTGTGTGCAGTTGAAGTGTCACATGGTCTGAACATAAATGCTGGTTCCTGGAGGAACCTCTAGCTTTTTAGAGAACATATCAAGATGAACAGAAGACCAAGGAGTGATCAAAACAAGTCTGGGGCAAAGTTCTAGAAATCAGAGCTTGGTTACGAAATGTGGACAAATTCATAGGGGGTGAATATTTATGCCAGGCACTGTCTCTCAGTAACTGTTTTAAAATCCTGACTTAAAACATACCTGTTTAACTCAGGTGTACTGTGGTAAACAGATTTGTAGTCATTCACAGTTATTTACATGTAATTTACTGAACACTTTAATGTGCTTCACGAGAAATGACACTGTATGGACTCACAAGAAAAGTGCTTCATAAAATAACGATGATTTATTCGAGTCATACACTTCCGCTGCGGCGATCATGTTTATCTTTCTTTCTTAACATTTCTCATCCATGTAGCAGCTACGCAGAATAAAAAAGGGAAAGAATACACACCGGAGTTCTTCCAGTGAAGAACCGATACTGTGATCGTCTTTATTGAATCACTTTCAGCTCCTCGCAAGTGAATTATTTTCTACACGAAGAGAAACTCTGTTTGTAAATAATTATGATGATGTAACAGGAAGCAGCCGCCATTCTGCTCTGAGTTTTTTGTTTTGTTTTGTTTAGCTTTTTCTCTTAGCAAAAGAGTCGAGTGTGCATTTCTCTACTTTTTTACGAATTGGAATCCTTGATACACTGTTGCACAACTACTTATTCACACACACACACACACACACACACACACACACACACACACACACACACCACTCCCATTCCCAGTAGGATTGGATAGGATTAGATTTCCATCAGAAACATACTGCTCCAGAATTGCTTGTTGAACTGTTGCTCTCATTGTGTTCCTGAACATTTCTTGGAAAGACAGATGGAAAGATAGAACAGGGGGAAAAGAGAGAGAAACAGAGGAAGATGTTGTGAGAAGACTTGTTTCACGTCTGTGGGTGGGTGGATGGATGGATGGATGGATTTTTTCTCTCCCTTCCTACGTTTATTTCATACGGTCTTTCAGAAACCCATGCTTAATTTATAAAGGAAATATGTAAATACAGACAAGTATGTACACTGTATATTACATGTGTGTATATATATTACATTATATTTAAATTCCAGTCCAAAAAAGAGGAATATAAAGTGCAAGACTGTAAATAAAAGCCGAGCTGCAGCTGGGACAGAGAGGATCTCTGCCTCTGAGTTCGGCACATTCTTTCCTCATTCAGATGGATTGAATGGGTTTTTCCTCTTGAGCTGTCACCCTGGTGGTGTGTATGTGTGTATGTGTGTGTGTGTATGTGTGTGCGTGTGTGCGTGTGTGTGTGTTTTAGATTTGTGTGTTCAATGCTGCTTTCAGCTCGGCCATCTGTGCAGCAGAATCCGCAGTGCTGGGACTCGACTGCTCATTTAGTTGATCGAGTGTGTGAGAGGATTTCGGTGTGTGTGTGTGTGTGTGTGTGTGTGTGTGTGTGTTAGTGTATTGGGATGGAGCATCCGTTTCCAGTCACACATTGTGTGTGTGAAGTGGCTCAGTGGGGGAAACATTAGTAACTGGTGTGTAAATGACTGATGACACACACACACAAACACACACACAAACATACACACACACACACAAACACATACACAAACATACACACACACACACAAACACACACACATTTATTTATCATGATCAATGTAATAAATCTCCCTTTATCACAGTGTCAGATAGAACACTGACTTCATACATTAAGGGTAAATAAAGCAGGCCAGGCGGAGTGTATTATTTTTTTGGAATACCAGCACGGTCTGGAGTGCGTTTCATATCAATTAAAATGCTTTAATTCAATAAGGAATAACAAATTGCATTTTTTTATCCATTTATTTTTACATTTGTTGGGGCTGGTCAGGGCTATCCCTCCTGCCCAGGGGCACAGCGTGGGTATGATTTAATCTGGCCAATACAACACAATGATTCCTGTTATTACGTCATTATTGCACAATCCGTCCATATAATATAACATTTATTTTAGTTTCGCACTCTTGAGATGTGACACAACGGCGTAGTAAAAAGCAACAAAACATACAGCGTGGTATCAGACCAACATCAGCATTGTACCCGCCATACGCACATATTTTAAATCACGATTAACATGAGAGCACATTATAAACATAAACATAAACTGCATGGTCTAAAACCGATCGAATTCCAGTTACACCTACGGTTAAAGCCTTTCCCCGCCCCCACCGCATGCTTCCAGTCTCTGAACCTCCTGACAGTGAAAGCTGAGTCTGACAGTGAGGGCAAGTATTTTCGGCACGGAAAACAAAATGCAGCACTTGTTTCCAGAGAATATTCCAAACGTTGACTTGAGGTATACCACAACACAACAAATGACTGGTTTTTGCAACAGCGAAGAGGAAAACATCACTCTCACCAAGGTCAAGAGGCGTTCTTGGGGGACCAGACGTGCTCGAGCCAAACGACGAGAGCAGAGAGTGAGGCTCGGCGAGTTTCTGTTGAGTGGTTGCAGTTACACGATCGCATCTGGCAACCCACTACTAGACCAACCTGTCATATCCATTTTTTAATATTCCATTATGGTCATATGAATTGAGCATTCTAGCTAGCAATCAGTGACGAATCACGCAGTTGCAGGACGTTCACTGAGAGGCTACTCGGTGTCAGGTATTTCAGCGCACTCACGCAGCCCGGAGCACAACGACGCGCTTCCGGGTTATCCTGAGATTGTTTTTCTTGACACGTGTTCTTTGTTTTGTTTCTGTCTTGTCTCCTCTTTGTTTTATTTTTGGTTGTTTCCATAACGTGTCATTGTTGTTCTCAGCTGTTTCTGTTTCCCCCTTGGTTAGTTTGGCTATTTATACCCTCGTGTTTCAGTCTTTAGTCACGAAGTATTGTTTCAGTGTTTGCCACCTGAGCTGTACCGAGCCTTTTGTTCTGTCTTCTTGTTTCTTGCTTTGTGATCCTGTTTGTGTCATCGCGTTTTGCGACTCCGATTTTGCTTGCTTTTTAGAGCCACTGGGTTGGCCACTAATCGTAGGGTTGGTGGTTCGATTCCTGGCCCGCGTGATTCTACATGACTCCACGACTTCCTGATGGCAAGCTAGCGCCTTGCATGGCTCTGCTACCGTTGGACTGTGTGTGAGCGTGTGTGAATGGGTGAATGAGAACCAGTTTAAAGCGCTTTGTAGAACCGCTAAGGTTTAAAAAAAAAAGCGCTATATAAGTACGGACCATTTACCATCGACCATGTTTTTGCGTCGCGTTCTGGATCCGTCTGCCTGCCCTTTAATAAAGCCTTTTACTGTATTTGCAGCCGTCTCTCTGTGCGTTTACGTGACGCACAGCAAATACGAATCTCCGCCTATCACACATTTCCTGTCAGGTTTTTGCCTGATCTCTTTTTATTGGCTATGCTATGATTAAAAATCGATCAAACTTCAAATGAATGTGTAAACCAACATTTAGAAATATTTTTATTGAAATCACCACCAAGTTTTATGCGTATTTATTTAAACAATTAATGAATTGTTTACCTTCTCTCACCAGGCTTTGCCCCCATCCCCTCGCCCCCCCTTTCGCCAGGCCCGGCTAGCTATGTGTTAAAGTTAGCAGGTTATTAGCATGCTAGCTTGCAAGCCATTATACTGAAAACTTTACAAATAAATAAACGGGAAAATCTAACGAATGTCTGGTGTGTTAGCTGTACAGCGAGTGTTAGGTTTTGAAAAGTCCACCAGTATTAATATCTGCCCAGCTAAGTAAGGTAACGTTAGCAGAACGTTTTCTGAACCCCGTGGTTTTGGCTTTGCAGTACGTTCTGTCAGGTTTTCTGGATGAGTGTTTCAGAGCATCATCTGTACAACGTTGTAGGAACATTGTGAGGGAAACCATTAGAATAATGCAGGAACCTTATTTTTGGAACTACATACAGCAACTCGTTTACGGATCAGTGTGAATTTCCTTCTTCAATCTTTTGAACCCGTGAGGTGTAGATCAGGTCTGTGTTCTCTTTCAGTCTCTTTAGAGGATTATGACATGTTCATAAAGGCTGAATATCCTGTTCATAATGCGTCATTGTGATTTAGAGGCACTGACCTAAACACTGAGTGAACACACATGCAATCTCTCTCTATTTCTTTCTCTATTTCTTCTTCTCTTTTTCATCGTCTCTTCCTTTATGTCTCATTTCTTTCTCATTTTTTTATTTCTTTTTGCATGCTGTTGCTTCTTCTACTTATTTTTCATCTTTTGCTCTTCATTTTCTCCCTTACTGTCTCTCCATCTGTATGTATTTCTCTCTCTCTCTCTCTCTCTCTCTCTCTCTCTCTCTCTCTCATTGTTTCTTGCTTTCTTGCTATTTCTCTCTTTTTCTATGTTTCCCCTTCTTTCTCTCATCCTACTCTCTGTTTTATTTTCTCTTTCTTTCTCTCTCCATCACATTTCTTTCTCTTTCTCTTCTTTCTGTTTCTGTCATCTTTTCTCATTGCCATCAGTATTTTGTCTTGTTCCTTTTTCTCCATCTCTGTCTATCAAACTTCTTCTCAATCTCATTTTTTCTCTCACTCCCTCTCACACACACACACACACTCTCTCTCTCTCTCTCTCTCTCTCACACACTCTCTCTCTCTCTCTCTCTCTCTCTCTCTGTCTCACTGACGTCTCCCTCTTCTACTGTCTTTCTCTCTGCTCACTGCTTCTGTCTTTCTCCTCCTGGGAATTCTTCACAGCATTGTTGAAGCTGGTCCTCAGATGAAAAACACGTTGCTGTCGTTTATATTAGAACGTCTTGGATGCGATCTCGTCCCGAATCCCATCTGTCTCAGCAGATGTGGTGAGGAAACTTTTCAGCGTCTTCCTTAATTTCATTCCTGTTCTGCAGGAAAACTAATTAAATTAAACAAAAAACAAAACAAAGCTGTACTGAACTTTAGAGCACGGAGGCAAAACATGAGTTTTTAATCAAATCTGAGTGCATTTAAACAAAAAATAGATATAAAACTGATATCAGGAGCTGAATCTCTGACCACACAGATTGTTAACTGTCCTGAATGGGCATGGCCTAATATTCTAATGAGCACGCTTGATAGACAGCCCTCTGCCTGAGACTCCGCCTGTGACGAGAATCAGGATTGAACCTCCATGTAGCAACCACACAATTATCAAGCTACACGGTATCTACACTCACTAGGTTCAGACGCTAGATTAGATTTCATACGCTACAATAGATTTCAGACGCTAGGTTAGCTTTCATGCATTAGATTAGATTTCAGATGCTAGGTTAGCTTTCATGCATTAGATTAGTTTTCAGATGCTAGGTTAGCTTTCAGATGCTAGGTTAGCTTTCATGCATTAGATTTGTTTTCAGATGCTAGGTTAGTTTTCAGTCCTTATATTAGCTTTCACTCGCTTGGTTAGATGTCTCGCTAAGTCTGCTTTCACTCGTTACATTGGGTTTTCTATGCCAGGTTAACTTTGACTCACTCGATTAGCTTTCTCTTGATAGATTAGATTTCGGTTGTTCCTTTGGGGAGGAACCCTTAAAAGTAGAACCTACATCAAAGTGTTTTCCCATCAGAAACCTTTCTTGGAAGCTGAGAACCCTTATCCAAAGAACCCTTAAAGAACTATTAACCTTAAGAGTGTGTGTATTAAGTTGGTAACTCCAAATTATTACTCATTATTTTTTTCTTAACATCTAGAACCTGTCCAGAGTTTGACGTTTAGCTTCTTGGTACTTGGTAAACGCTGAGAAAAGAAAGGTTCTTTAAGAGTTCATTGGATAAATTAAGGGTTCATAGTCTCCAAAAATGTGTTCTACAGAGGCCCTTTTCTGATAGTGATATACTGCTGTAAAGTTCTACATAGTACCTTTAAAGGTTTAGAAAGACAAACAAAGTACCCATAAGGGTTCCAGATTTCTACGAGTGTGCACCTGAGTATTTTCTTGTTAAAAATGGTTCCAAGTAAAACCATAGAAGTATGAATGCTGGACGATCCAAAGAACCCATGAAAAACCACTCTTAAAAAATTAGAACCTTTCACTTGTCCCTTTAACTCTTAAAGGTTCTACATGGAACCCTACAACAAAGTGTGTCCAAGCAGAACCTTGCTTGGAAGATGAGAACACTTAATTACCCATTGAACCCTTAACAAACTGTTTTTTTTCCCTCTAACAGTGTGTGTGTGGTACAAACTCCAAATTATTGCTCATTATTTTCTTCTGAACATCTAGAACCTGTCAGGAGTTTAACATTTAACTCCTTGGTACTTGGAGGACAACCAAAGAACACTAAATGTTCAACATTTTCTAAAAGTGTAGCCCTAATCTGATTTCTATAAGATAATAAAACTGTTATTATTTTCCATCTGCTTGACGTCTTTGCATTAGGAACTGATTTATTTTTCTGTTACAGCAGCTGTGGAACAGCACTCAGAGGAGTCGAGTGTTTACGGAAATGAAGAATATTTCAGTGTTTCACTTTACTAATCAAATGAAAGCTCTTTCTCTCTCTCATCTCCCTGTTCTAGGATTTGTTTGTTAGATTTAAACGCTGTACAGGCAGATCCCATGGTAGGCAATTACATAGCATGATGCAAGAAGTAGCTCTGTATGAGTGTGTGTGTGTGTGTGTGTGTGTGTGTGTGTGTGTGTGTATGGTGTATGCAGTATGACTTTTAAAAAATCAAGTATTTGCTACTAAACTTACTCTATTTACTGTAAACACAAACATTATTTACCGTAGATCTTATTTAGGAAAATATAACATGATTCACTGTAAGGTGCAGCGTCCATAGCAGAGGTCAAAACACATGTACATGAAATCCACAGACACAAAGGATAATGCAGACAAGTCCGAAAACAAGAAACAACGAAAAGCTGTGCATGGTAAAGTCAGAGAGAGAAACACCGGGGTGTAAGTAAACTGAAAATGGTGAAACACAGAACAGGTGAACACAATAGTGTAATCAGTTATCCCAGGAGACTCGGGGCACAGGGCAAGGGACACGCTGGACGGGGTGCCAATCCATCACAGGGTACAATCACGCACACATTCATTCGTACACTACAGACAGTTTGGAAATGCCAATCAGCCTACAACGCATTACTGTGGACTATTGGAGGAAGCTGGAATACCTGGAGGAAACCGGCAAAGCACAGGGAGAACCTGCAAACTCAAACACTGCCCAACCCCCTAAAAAAAAACCTAAATAAAATTAAACAATTATCTTTTAACTAGTTTTAAAACTTGATTTGGTTTCAGGTGTACAAAAAGGTATTGACATCATAAAAAAAAAATAATCCTAGCAATAATCCCTAAAATTCAGGGATAAAATTACATTATTTGTTTAAAATGATATTTTTATACATAATCAAAATTAGAATAATAGCTAGATATTAGCATGATATAGAATTAGCATGTTTTTTTATGCCGATAATGCCTCGCCTGACCCATGCCGGTTAATTGAGCTTGATATTGCCTTTCGATTTGGATTTGTCTGCCTGCCTGTTTCAATAAAAATAAGCTCTACTGCAATTGCATCCATCTCTCCTCTGGATATTGTGACAGAAGTAGGTTACAGCTAGGTTTCAGCTAACAATCTATTTTATTCACGTTTTTATCCAGATGCACAGACAGTTTAGTAACTTTAAATACCTGAGAAAATTAAGTGGAAATTTATGAGGTTTTGGCATGAAATTCTGCTTCCTATAAACATCTAAGAAATGGGGTTTTCTGTCCAAAGAATATCCTTATAGTCTATTAAAAGAAACTTCGTATCAGAGCGTGATGTATATAAACTAAATAAAGGGTAGAATAAGAGCGTGCGCTGGATCAGGTGCTATTCTCTGTGCTGCTGAATGACGAGTGTGGAAGACATTTTGTTCAGTGATTAATGTGATGTTCCAGCGAGCACTATTCATGCAGTGATGTAGCGCTGATGTACCAGAGTCCTGCTAGATTTATTTCAACACTCGCAAACTTCTCACTCGCATCTCTTCATTTCAGTCTTTTATTGGTCGTCTAGATGCTGTTGAAAAACTCTGTCTCAGACGTTTGCACTCAAGAAATAATCTGCTAATCTCAGAGGTCTGATTTTACCAGGCAGGTGATTTTAATAATCTGAATGTGGAGCTCAGAAAATCCACTGCGTAACTCGACTCTGAATACCAGGGACTTTCCTCACATGAACACTGACAGAACTTTTTGTAAATAAGTTAACGGCTGCGACCGAAATGGCGTCCTACCCGACTACACAGTAGGTGAAAAGCAGTACGCCAGAGGGGTAGTATGTCCGAATTCTCAGTAAGCGAGAAATACCCGGATGGCGTACTGCTTCCGGCAAGATTTTGCAGTATGCAACCGATGCACACTACACGAGTCAAAAATCCCATAATGCAACAGGACTGGTGTAAAAAATGTTGGAAGACAGCGCATCGGGTCTTTTTAAGTATGAAAGCTTGGTTAAACAGGACTTGTTTAACAATACCTGAATAATTTGTTAACTTCTTGAAGGTTTAAACAAGAAAACAGTTCTCACAGTGTTTGAAAACTTTTGTGGTGATCTCCATCATGCCTTAGCCGACCAAGCTAACGTCAACGACTTTACCTCAGCCTGTTAACCCCGCCCACACGACATCACTAATTCAGTTCCCTTTCCTGATGTACGTTTTGCCGTTAGTCCGGTTGCTTCAGTCTGGTGGTCCCTTTAAGATTTTTGCGTTTATGATGACATCGAAGGTCACCTGACAATACCAGCATGGCGGAAGTAGGCTACAGCAATATCTCTGGGATTGTACAGTGTACTCGCACGATTGTACTACACACGCACACTGATTTAGCACGTACAGTCACAGTACACGATTTCGGACGCAGCCTCCAGCAGAACTATACAACCCGTAGTCCAAAAAAATAATACGAAGGCTAAAGATAAAATGCCACAAAGATAAATAAATAAATACATTTTTACAAAGGTTTAGTTATTGTTATATACGTATTTTAATTGTGTTTACCTTCAACAATGTTAATAGCATGATCGATAATATTTTCTGAAATTAGTTTTAAAATTAACATAACTAAACAACTATCATTTATTATTTATCATTTAATTCCATATAAACTGGAAACATGAAGCTCTTCGTGTCACAATAATCATAGTCTACATCTTTCATGCTCCCCACCCTTTTATATGTGTGTGTGTGTATGTGTGTGTGTGTGTGCATGTATATATATATATGTGTGTGTGTGTGTGTGTGTGTGTGTATATATATATATATATATATATGTGTGTGTGTGTGTGTGTGTGTGTGTGTATATATAGAGAGAGATAGAGAGAGAGAGAGAGAGAGAGAGAGAGAGAGGCCTGTATATTTATGGCCTCACTTTTGCATATTTATGAGTTGTCAGTGACGTCACTCCAGCGCGTGCTGGAGAAGGCAGCGCGGATTAGTGCGGGAAGAAGAGAGAGAGAGAGCGCGAGAGCGAGCGCGCGGACTGGAGCTCGCGCGAGTAGAGGGAGTTCGAGCTGCGTCGCTGTCAGTGCGCGAGCTCCGCACAAGCGCCTCAGAGTGACGGTTTTTCCTCCTTCTCTTCTCCTCAGCCTCCTGTGTCAGAAAAAAAACAACAATTTCTGGAAGATTCTGTTTTTATTGTGCTTTACTGATCATATTTCTTTGCTGTGTGAGCTTCTTGTGAAGTGATGAAATACATCGCCGTTTTCTTCGACCGAGAAAGGAAGGATGTAGCGTGTAAAAAAAGGAGGATGCTGCTAACGGTAAACCTGCGATTGGACACCAGAAACGGACATTTAACCGATTTGTTTATAAAAATGTCGTCCTGTCCTCGGTAGGTAAGATCTATAAATATTCCACGGTGTGTGTATTTGTGCTGTTTTCGGTAGCGTGAAGCTCTGAGGTAGCCGATAAAAGGTCGGAGATGCTGCAGCTGTGGGGTTTAAGGCACAATGGAGGCTGAAAGGAAAATCCTGAGGTAAAAAAAAAAACAACAACAAACAAACAACAACAACAATAATAATAATATTAATGACTTTCCTCATCTTCCTTGTTAGATTTTGGTCCTGACGTGAATGTTATTTCATTTCGTTGTACAGGCTACAGAAATGACCTGTCACCGCCACCACCACCACCATCATCATCATCATCCTCCTCATCCTCTACACCTCTAAACGCAGGAAGGCTGAAATCCCACCGGATCTAATCTGATCAGATCTGATCTGCGGAACGTTTGGTTTATCTATTTATTTATTAATTGTATTTTTTAAATGGCTGCGGCACGGAAAATCAAAACTTTGCTGACGGTGAACATCCTGGTGTTCGTTGGCATCGTGCTGTTCTCGGTGTACTGCCGGATCCAGGACCGGTCCGAGGAGCTCGTGCAGCTCGGGAGGTCGGGGGAGGCGCGCGCGCGGACCCGACATGGCAAAGTTACCGACACGGACCGGCAGTCCATCCTGCAGAGACTGGAGAGGCTCGAGGACGTGGTGTACAACCAGCTCAACGGTATGCGCGTGCACTCACGTCCAATACACACACACACACACACACATTATAGTATACACTTTTAAAAAATCAAGGTTCCAATTAGAGCCAAAAGGTTTTGTTGTTTTTCAACCGGATGCTATAGGAGAACCTTTTATAAGTTGCACAAAGAACCGTTTACTCTCAAGTTCAGAACCGAACTGTCTATTTACTGCCGCTTTAATGAACCCAAAAATGGTTCTTCATAGCAGTGCCACAAGGAACCATGTTATCACAAGTTCTCTTTAAAAAAAAACACCTTAGTTTTACGGAACCAAAGTTAGGTTCTTAAGAGTGATACTTGCCAGGAGAACCTTTTTCAGTCCCACAAAGAACCTTATACAGTAGGGTTCACTTTAACATGTTAAGGGATGACACCTTGAAGAACACTGCTCTGAAGAACCTATAATGAAAAAAAAAGAACTTCTTTAATCTCCGAAGAAACACAATGAAAAATGGTTCTTGACAAGAAGAAGGTTCTTTGCAGAACCTATGGTGCTGTGAAGAACCATTGAAGAACCTTTATTTTTAAGAGTGTGGTCTTGCAGTTGTTGCGTTCCTTTCTTTATCCCGGTCAGGGTCATGGAGGATCTGGAATGGGACGTGGATCCGTTACACGTTCACACCTGGTGCCGTTTAGAGTAGAGAGTTCACCTTCTGCCATGTTTTTTGTGAGGTGGGAGGAAACCGGAGAACCCAGAGGAAACCCGCTGGGACACACAGAGAGAAACCCGAGCTCAGGATCAAACCGGGAATCCTGAGGTGTAGGTTTAAATCCACACTAGGTACAGTCTCACAAATAAAGGTATCAGGGTGTACCATTCCGTAACTCAGCTGTGGTTTGGTACTATTAAGAACCTTTACTATGGTGTGGTGCGGTACCTTTAGTACGTATTTAGTACCTGGTAAGGTGCTTCGCCTTCTTGAGCAAAGCTTTAAAGGTGCATCCACCCAGACCTGCGTGAATATCAGTCTTTATAATTAACACCTGATCTTTAACTGCGTCAGAGGTTTATTTTGGAGAGCGATGCAGCGGCACTTTAGTACTTTAGCATTCCTCACCTGTGCTCACACAGATCAGCTTCCAAACCTCCACTCCAACACCACCATCAACGCCAACGCGCTCGCCATCTCGTACAGCGCTAACTAGCCTCTGCGTCCAACATCTTCGCTAATTCTATGCTAATCATTACTTACATGTATTTAACACGTTTCAGGGTGGAGGTTTCGTATAACTGACAATTCCTGTATGTACCTTCAATTATTTTATTAAAGCTACACTACAGCACAGTATGTTCACGTTTTCTGGTAAAAAGATATTAAAAATACAAAACATGTCTCCTTGATGGTATCGTCTCAAAGACAAGGTAAAGTACCTTTATTTCTGAGAGTGTAGGGGTTAAAAAAAACAACTGAAAAAGACATGAATGGTGGTGTAACACACCCGAATGATTTGATGGATGATGTCATTAACTTCAGCGTCGTTTCTGACACATTTGCATGAGCAAGAGTTCAGGCAGAGTTAATAATAATAATATCGTTTTTTATTTATAAACGTCTTTCAGGGAGCCAAGGACACGGGTACTGATACATATCAGAATGTCAAATAATGTGATGATAGTACTAGCAACACAATTTAAATAAAAGAAAAGGAATAAAATGGGCAATAATTAAACCCTGGCCAAAAAAAAAGTCACATAGTAAGCCTGCATTTCTGAGATAATTATTTAATGCGCTAACGTTTATGGGTTCACCTTCAACATTATTTGTAAAGTGTCAGTTTTACACGTGAGTTGTAGGTCTGTTTAACGTGTTTATCTTCCTAGTCTGACTGCTTTCCTTTTTTCCTGTCAGCTGAGCATGTAAAGTGCCTCTTTAATAAATAATAGTTAACTGATGTTATATACTTATTTACTGATAGGTAAAGTGGACACACACTGATAGACTTTGCAAAAAAAATGTTTAATAAGCTCACAATCATTCCAGATTCATATTTTCTTTTTAATCTAAGCAAAATCTGTAAAGGTAAATAAATAAATAAATAACTCATCTCACCCGTGCCCCCTGTGCAATTCCGTTGCACCCCACTAGGGCATCCCACGTCTACCCCGTGAGTTGAGTTAATGCACACGCTACACAAAGGACCACTGCGTTAATTCAAAACACTATCAGGCTCCGTCCACGTTAATCCAGATAGATCTGACCAACACCGGCGTTTCCGAACCGTTTCCTAAAATTGCTCGTCCGCACCAAAGCGTCTAAAAACCGCGCACGCGTAAAAGCGTAAGAAGCTTCGGCCTGCGTCGTGTCCGTCAGGCGTTTATTTAAAAACTCAAGCTGAAGGTTGTACGAAGTGACGTTAATCTTTAACAACGCTATCAAACAGGATCGCAGGCACAACGACTGGAGTACAGCGCCGTCCACCATCTTGTGTGTGTTGAGTTGAATGGGTAACATGAGTAAAAAAATACCTCATTGTTTTTGAATATCTCCATTTTTTGACCGACGTTCATCCACATGGGAGAGCGTTTTCGAAAAGCTACTTTTTCGCTGGACAAAAGCCAAAACGTAGAGAAAAAGATGCGTTTTCAAAAGTATCCGAATGAATATGGACTATGATGCTATACCGGAGGCTCTGAGCTTCCACTGACTCGTTAGCTGTATTATATAAACCTCGTCTAAAAGCAAGTGAGCAAAGTTCACACACCGAACAACCGACTACGTTTGGGACATCGTTTAGTAGAAGTTCTGCTTGAAGCTGTTCGGAGGTTTTAGGCTGTCTGGGTCAGATTTTCATTTCTGATTCATCCCTCTCTCTCTCTCTCTCCCTCCCTCTTTCCCTCCCTCCTGCTGCTCCTTCAATCTCATAATTATGAGCACAGTGTGCTAAAAGTCTCCTCGCTGCAGTCGTTTGGAAAGCTTCCATTCCAGCTTATTGTTATTCCGCAGCGGCGCCGTGTGTGTATGAAGGCGGTCACTCTGAATTTATCCCTTTCTGAATTTGAAGGAGAGCCAAAAAGGCACCACTTTACATGTCTTATCCTCGAATCGTCTCCGTAACCGACGCCATGTGTGTCGATATGGCGCTTTTATACCATAAATGTTGCACGGGATTCTATAAAAGTGATATATGGAGTGTGTGAAAAAGTCAGGAACCGATCAGGAACCGTACGCACTACATCTTCACCCTTACGCTCGACGCATGTTTCTGCAGATGTTGCTCAACACACTGTTTTCCCACTGGTTCCTGACTGTACAGTAGTGTACTTGTTTCTATAGATTTTTATACAAATTCACACTTTAGGTTCCAGGTTTTATTGAAATGTTCCATTTTTTCACATTTGTACAAAATAAAGACCTCCTCTCTAATGGAACAGTAACAACCACAGCGCTGCTGAGTTCTGGATCCTGATTGGTCAGAAGGTGTTGTTGAGTTCTCTATAACAGCAGGTCTGATAGTAGCGCAGGTTTATATCAACGCGCTCATTCTGATACGTTATTGTTTCTATAGTAACGGCTTGTTCACAGGGACTCGTACGATGGAATGCTCTGCTAATAACAACTGTGTTGTTTTCTGTAATGAGATGTTTACTTCACATTTATGGAACATTATGGGGTCTCGGAGAACCGAGAAGAGCGAGCGCGTGTGTTTATAAACCTGCAGCCTGTTTTTGTGGTTTTGTAATTTTGTGTGTGATTATAAAGGTTTCTCAGGGGAAATCCTCCATGTTTGATTAGTTTTGCGGTGTGTTTAGAGCGTGATTGCTCTCTCAGGAAGGTTATCTATCAGCCACAAAGACCACACCCTGACCACACCCTGACCACACCCTGACAGGAGACAGGAGTTCAAATCCCTACAATACCTCATCTGAGCATTCTCGCCTATTATATTATATTCACTCACTTAACAAGATTCACTCTCACATACTCACCAAAACTTGCACTCTGATTGGTCAAGAGGTAAAAAACTGCTCAATGTCACTGCGAATAGGGAGTGTGGTTTGGGACACGCCCACAGTGTACTGATGATGGTGTTATAGCTAATAGGGAGTTTGGTTTGGGGCACCCCCACAGTGTACTGATGATGGTGTTGTAGCGAATAGGGAGTGTGGTTTGGGTTTCGCCTGCAGTGTACTGATGATGGTGTTGTAGCGAATAGGGAGTGTGGTTTGGGTTTCGCCTGCAATGTACTGATGATGATGTTTGTGTGGCCTATATAGTGAAACGGGAACAAAGTGTGTGGTTTGAAACACTCTCACTATGGACTGATAATAGTGAACAGGCTGTTTGGTTTAGCACATGTCCATAGTGGACTGATGGTGATATAGTAAATAAGTTGTATGATTTGGGACACGCCATCTGTGTATTTCTGATAGTGAGTTGTGTAGTTAACAGGGTCAGAGTGATTTGGGACACGCCCACAGAGGGGTGATGATAGTGAATGGGGTCAGAGTGATTTGGGACACGCATACAGAGGGGTGATGATAGTGAATGGGGTCAGAGTGATTTGGAACACTCCCACAGAGGGCTGATGATAGTGAATGGGGTCAGAGTGATTTGGGACATGCCAAAAGTGGGCTGATGCTAGTGCACAAGGCCAGAGTAATTTGGGAAACACCAACAGAGGGGTGATGATAGTGAACGGTGTCAGTGAATTGGGACACTCCCACAGTGAGTTGATTGTAGTGAACAGGCTCAGTAATTTGGGACACGCCCACAGTGAGCTGTTTGTAGTGAACAGGGTCAGTGATTTGGGACACGCCCACAGTGAGCTGATGGTAGTGAACAGGGTCAGAGTAATTTGGGACCAGCCCACAGTAAACTGATGGTAGTGAACAGGGTCAGTAATTTGAGACAAGCCCACAGTGAGCTGATGATAGTGAACAGGGTCAGTGATTTGGGCTACGCCCACATTGAACAGAATGTAGTGTTCAGGGTCAGTGATTTGGAACATGCCCACAGTGGGCTGATGATAGTGAACAGAGTCAGTGATTTGGGCCACGCCCACAGTGAGCTGATGATAGTGAACAGGGTCAGTGATTTGCACCATGCCCACAGTGAGCTGATGATGGTGAACAGTGTCAGTAATTTGGGACACACCCACAGTGAGTTGATTGTAGTGAACGAGGTCAGTAATTTGGGACACATCCACAGTGGGCTATTATAGTGAACAGGGTCAGTGATTTGGGCCACGCCCACAGTGAGCTGATGATAGTGAACAGGGTCAGTAATTTGGGCCACGCCCACAGTGAGTTGATTGTAGTGAACAGGGTCAGTGATTTGAGACAAGCCCTCAGTGAGCTGATGATAGTGAACAGGGTCAGTGATTTGGGACACGCTCACAGTGAGCTGATGATACTGAACAGGGTCAGTGATTTGGGACACGCCCACAGTGAGCTGATGATAGTGAACAGGGTCAGTGATTTGGGACACGCCCACAGTGAGCTGATGTTAGTGAACAGGGTCAGTAATTTGGGCCACGCCCACGGTGAGTTGATTGTAGTGAACAGGGTCAGTGATTTGGGACACTTCCTCAGTGAGCTGATGATAGTGAACAGGGTCAGTGATTTGGGACATGCTCACAGTGAGCTGATTGTAGTGAACAGGGTCAGTGATTTGGGACACGCACACAGTGAGCTGATGATACTGAACAGGGTCAGTGATTTGGGACACGCCCTCAGTGAGCTGATGATAGTGAACAGGGTCAGTGATTTGGGCCACGCACACAGTGAGCTGATGATGGTGAACAAGGTCAGTGATTTGGGCCACGCCCACAGTGAGCTGATTGTAGTGAACGGGGTCAGTAATTTGAGCCAGGCCCACAGTGAGTTGATGATATGGAACAGGGTCAGTGATTTCGGACACACCCACAGTGAGCTGATGATAGTGAACAGGGTCAGTGATTTGGGCCACGCCCACAGTGAGCTGATAGGTCAGAGTGTATGTTGTAAGCTGAAGCAGCTGAACTGTTCTACATGTATTCTGTTTATTGAAGTGGAAATAAAGGTTTGGATGTGTCTGAGCTCACGCTCTGTGTCGTCTGTGTCGTAAATCAGGACTTTCTGAAGCGTTTAAAACCCTCTCAGGACTTTCAGTTATTGTACGCATGAATGTCTGCTTCTGAAGTCTTTTTTCTGTGTTTATTAATTAGGGTTTTAAATCTTTCTCAGCAGGGGGTCGGATCCAGATGCAGAATAAATGCAGCACAGATGCTGGGTGTGTAATTTAGGGCAGCGCTCACGGGTACGTGTCTCATTCTGTAGGTGAAATGTGAACTATGGAGTGAATACAGCAGATGGTTGGATGAAGAATAAATACAGCATTGCTTAAAATGCACAGAAACAGCACAGAGATTTCCTCCCTCCGTTATCACTGTGAGGATTTTAACACCAGCTCGTCCACTTTTAAATCCGGGAGTTGCAGACAGGCAGTGTGTACACCGTCTCCCAGTTCACACCCACTTCATCCAGGGAAAAACATCTCGAGAAATGATCCAATATTCACCATGAGATTATTATAAAACAAACTGAAAATGATGACGCCTCTTCGTAGAAAGTTCTAGAAATAAATGCGTTGTAATTTTATTTGATAGTAAGCCCATAATGAGGATTATTATGTAAATTTCGCTATGATGAAGATATTTTCACTTGATATCATTTATTGTGCTGTGGAGTGTTTATGATAACCATATGGGAGCTTTTTATTACACCGGATACAAACAAATTTATTCATAAACAGTTTATAGGAGCATTTACACAGGAAATGTCCTCATGAAAATCCTGTTAGTTACAAAAGCTTTCATATCTACATTCCTTTATTGTGTTTGTGTAAATGTGTGTATACGGAGACTGAGTAACGTGAACCTCCACTGATCAGATTCAGATCCATGAGTCATTTCCTACCCAGATCAGACTCAAAATCACTCTAATTTAATCACCACTTTCTCCTCTCTGTCTGTCCTGCTCTCTCTCTCTGTCCTACTGGCTCTCTCCCAGTCTCTCTCTGTCCTACTGGCTCTCTCCCAGTCTCTCTCTTTGTCCTACTGTCTCTCTCTGTCCTACTGTTTCTCTCTGTTTCTCTCTGTCCTACTGTCTCTTTCTGGCTCTCTCTGTTTCTCTCTCTGTCCTACTGTCTCTCTCCCAGTCTCTCTCTCTGTCCTTCTGTCTCTCTCTCTGTCCTACTGTCTCTCTCCCAGTCTCTCTCTGCCCTGCTGTCTTTCTCTGTCTCTCTCTGTGTCTCTCTCTGTCTTACTGTCTCTTTTTCTGTCTCTCTCTGTCCTACTGTCTCTCTCCCAGTCTCTCTCTCTGTCCTTCTGTCTCTCTCTCTGTCCTACTGTCTCTCTCCCAGTCTCTCTCTGCCCTACTGTCTCTCTGTGTCTCTCTCTGTTTCTCTCTCTGTCCTACTGTCTCTTTTTCTGTCTCTCTCTGTCCTACTGTCTCTCTCCCAGTCTCTCTCTCTGTCCTTCTGTCTCTCTCTGTCCTACTGTCTCTCTCCCAGTCTCTCTCTGTGTCCTACTGTCTCTCTCCCAGTCTCTCTCTCTGTCCTATTGTCTCTTTCTCTGTCTCTCTCTCTCTGTCCTACTGTCTCTCTATCTCTTTAATGGCATGACAAATAATCGTACATTTGTATTGCTAAAGCAAGTACAAAGGAAGGGTAGTGTAAAAACAAGAGAGAAAAAAAGACAAAATAAAATAAAATTGAATAAAATACTAATAGATTAAATAAAAAATAGTGCAAACTCTCTCTCAATAAATTTTAATAAATAAAATTTGTAATAAATAAACAAAATCTGCAATATTTTGTTTATTTATTATAAACAAATTATATTTATTAAAATTTGCTCATTGTTATTTTGATTTATGATTAATAAATAATAAACCATATAAATAGTCATGATGAAGCACTCAGTAAAATATATATTTAAAAGCTCTAATTAATAAACACTGAATTAATAATGGAAATAAATAAGACTCCTATATCCTACAGTGTGTTCTCTTTTTTTCAGCCAAAAAAGCAATTTAAGACTAAAACACACACACACACACACACACACACACACAGAGTACACAAGTAAACAGATGAATCAGCAGCTTTGAGCTTCATAACCAATGGATATGCCTCTCTGGGGTATTAAGCAGAATTTCTCTTGCAGTAAGTTTATTAGTCAACACTAAAACAAACTCATTTTGCTCTGGACGGTGAAAACGGGACGAGTCAGCACAACGCAGAGGCGTACGGGTCATTTCGTTTCGCTGAGCCCACAACTGTGCACTCTAGGAATAATCATATCTGACATGCTTTTAATTAAATATGTGCAGTTGAAAAGAACGGCTATTTATGCAAAACTCATTTCCATGTGGATAAAAGAGATTATTTTTATTAGTTCATTAGAAAATATTACAAACAGGTTCAAACAAATCAGACTGTGGAGGCGTGTAGTACGGTTTCACTGAGAGAACTGTGAGGCAACTACAGATAAAAAGATGACAAGATGGTGTCTCTTTAATTCTGACACTTGTACTGTTCTAACATGCAGTTTAAATGAAAACTAATTAATTTCCCACTGTGTTTATTTAAAGCTGATGTGAAATTTCACTTAGTTGTGATGAGATGAGAGGAGAATACATCTGATTTTGAGCCGTTTGAGAAGCATATGAGAGCGCACGGTGGCTCAGTGGTTAGCACGTACACCTCCAGGGTCGGGGGTTCGATTCCCACCGTGGCCCTGTGTGTGTGGAGTTTGCATGTTCTCCCCGTGCTGCGGGGGTTTCCTCCGGGTACTCCGGTTTCCTCCCCCAGTCCAAAGACATGCATGGTAGGCTGATTGGCATGTCCAGAGTGTCCGTAGTGTATGAATGGGTGTGTGAGTGTGTATGTGATTGTGCCCTGCGATGGATTGGCACACTGTCCAGGGTGTACCCCGCCTCATGCCCGATGCTCCCCGTGACCCTGAAAAGGATAAAGCGATATAGAAAATGGATGGATGGATGGATGGAGAAGCGTATGAGACTGGAATCTATCTCATGCGGACCGAGTGACGGCTGTGTAATGTTTTCTGCAGATTTGCGGCCGTGTGTCTGTAGAATCGAGACGAGGCCAGACATCTGTGTGCTTTCGCAATGCACCACTCACCTTTCAGCCACTTTCAGTCTGCCTGTGTTTCTTAATCCCTGCTGCAGTCTTCAAGTCTTCACTGCTTAGTGATGTTGTGCTTTGTAGCCTCAGGCTGTCTCTGTACATTTCACAGCAGTACAGCTGTAGCCAGATTTTACCTAAGTCACATTCCAGCCATACAGTGCAGAAGGTTATAACACACACAATCAGGCTTCTTCAGGATAAAGCATACAGCGATATAAACAAGCAAAGGTCGATAAACAGGCCAGTCGGGAAAGCAACCGTAAACAAGGGAGAGTCAAAACGGAGAAATAAATAAATGGCTTAAAAATGGACGTCTGTGGCATATAGGGTAAGAATCAGAATAAGAATCGTCAGAATTGGAATTCTGACTTGTCATAATATGAATTGTCAGAATCTGAATCTGAATCATCAAAATATGAATCTGAATTGTCAGAATCTGAATCATCAGAATCCGAATCTGAATCGTCAGAATAGGAATCAGATTCGTCATAATAAGAGTCATCAAAATCTGATTCAGAATTGTCAGAATCTGAATCATCAAAATAAGAATCATCTCAGTTCAAATCAGAATCATTAGAATCGGAATCAGAATCGTCATTATAAAAATCGTCAGAATCTAAACCAGAATCTTTAGAATCTTCAGAATCCAAATCAGAACCGTCACATTTTCTCTGAGTAACTGCGCTACATCACACCACCCCATCACTCAGTGCTTTTGTCATGTCACAGCAAATTAGTGACTCCATTTCCCAGAATGCACTGCGAACTACAAACATGGCCAATGACGACTGCAACTTCCAAACTACACACAGACACGGTCACCTTCCCCAGAAGACTAATCACACACCTGTTCCCAATCACACTCACACCACACTTTAAAGGAGACTGTTCATACACTAGACCTTTGAGAAGTAAATGTTGGTCTAATCTCTGTCGGTACAAGCAGTTCTATTGTGTTGTGCTTCTGGTTCTGATTCTGTTTTGCCTTGGACTTTGATTATCTGCCTTACCTGCTATACTCCATCTGCCTGAATATTTGACCTCTGTCTGTCCTCGTTGTTGATTTTGCCTTGCTCTTTGGATTCAATTCTCTTCAATAAAAGAAAGGAGCTCCATTCTTTATCCTGAGGCAGATTGTACAAGAATGCAGAACACTTTTAAATCACAAAAATGACACGCCTGAGACTGATTCTCCTTATCACGGTTACCTTATTTTCCATAGCAAGTGATAACGTTTTTATCGTCCATCTTTAATAAGCTTGTACGAGAATAACACTTTATGATTTAAATGTCAGAGTGAAAGACAATCTGTAACGCCTCAGCTCACTTTACTGTCATATCCTGTATATTTTAAAAGATTTTAATATTGATCTGTGAAATTAAACAGATATTCAAGAACTAATAATAATAATAATAACAACAACAACAATTAAAGCTGCAAGCAGCATTTTCAGGGGCCAAGCGCCCAGATTCTGTGAGCCACACATTCACAGACGCACTACAACAGTTGCATAAGCAATCACAGGAAAGCAGAGCCATAACTTTAGCCAAAGGGATTCAAGAATGATTTGTAGTTTCACACATTTGCCCGTCCATTACAGGAGAACGGTTTGGAATATCAGAGTTCCTTTGATAACTTTTGTTTATACGGGTCTCAAGCTGATGAAAGATTGGACAAAATTTGGAGGAGGAGTAGCAAAAATGGCAGTTAGATGTAAGCATTTTAGGCATGCTATTTGACCAGTAGGTGGCATTGTCACGAAATTTGTTGCATAGCCTCAGGTGATGGTCCTGTTTTGTGTCAGCGTGCCAAGTCATTGCTGGGATACAGCCTCACTTCCTGTTTGGAGGCTTCGCTGTCGGATTTGTTGGCCCATTACAGACAAACTGTTTGGAATATTTACAATTCTTTCTATAACTGTTGTGAGGCTTAATCTGAAAATGCTGCGTGCCAAATGTGGTGATGATTGGACAAAATTTGTAGGAGGAGTAGCGAATTTTTTAAAAACAAAATCCAAGATGGCAGAAAATATGATTAGGCAGAAATTGACCTCATGGGGTCTTTGTCTTGATGCAGGGAGTCCTGTCGTTTAAATTTTGGACACGGTTCAAAAGTTATGACCATAAACGTACTTCCAAATTGGCTAGAGTGTTGGCGGCATTTGGCCCAGATTTGGTCAGAATGTTCCTTAGACCCTCCCCAATCATTGGGCTGCCATAGAAACAATAGCCAGAAGAAGTTGAAGAAGAAAACGAAGAAGAAGAGGTCAAATAAAAATAGGGTGTCTACATACCTTCGGCACTTGGCCCCCTAATGATAATCCATCCATCCATTTTCTATACCGCTTATCCTACAGGGTCGTTGGGATCCTGGAGCCTATCCCAGGGAGCATCGGGCTCAAGGCGGGGTACACCCTGGATGGGGTGCAAATCCATCGCAGGGCACAATCTAATAATAACATTTACAAGAAATACCCAATTGCAGGGTAATAGAAGAATGAATAAATAAAAAAGTAGAATACTAACAGAATCTAATTTAAACACTAATTTATTTGAGTGTTTTGGGTTTGCACTTTCTTTTTTATTTCTTTTCTTCTACTGTCTTTATTATTTGTTTTTATTATATTTTTCTTTCATGTGCACAGATTCGAGCCGTAACTAAAGCAGATGCTCATGAAGCCTGTGTGAAGCTGTCCTGCCTGGTGGCTGAAACTCATTTTCCTTTAATCAAATCCTAATTACAGAAGAGACAGAAATGCTGCAGCGGTGTGAGCATGGACCTGAAGGGCTCATCATAGTGCAGAAATCAGGCTGAATTCATCATGCAGATATAAACACAGTGCTAAAGTAACATCCAGCATGCTGAGTGGAACGTTCCTCTGTTCCTCTGTGGACGTGAATGAACACTGCAGAGGTTCTGAGGTTCCTGAATAAAGTTGTGGAGTACAGTATGGTGATTTTTCTGCTCAGAGATGTCTGACTCAGCTTATAAGTTAATTAGCAGGTGTGTTAGCGCAGGAAATAACGCACGGTGCTGCACTCTGACCCTTCAGCACTGCGGGAGGTGTTCATTCAACCTGGCACACATTTACCTAGAGCTGATTGTGTAATTAGCAGAATACAGAATCATCACAACAAGAATCATCACAATCAGAATCATCACAGCAAGAATCATCACAACAAGAATCATCACAATCAGAATCATCACAGCAAGAATCATCACAACAAGAATCATCACAATCAGAATCATCACAATCAGAATCATCACAGCAAGAATCAGAATACAGAATCATCACAATCAGAATCATCACAACAAGAATCATCACAACAAGAATCAGAATCATCACAGCAAGACTTAGAATCAGAATCATCACAGCAAGAATCAGAATCATCACAATCAGAATCATCACAACAAGAATCAGAATCATCACAACAAAAATCAGAATCATCACAACAAGAATCATCACAACAAGAATCATCACAATCAGAATCATCACAATCAGAATCATCACAATCAGAATCATCACAGCAAGAATCAGAATACAGAATCATCACAATCAGAATCATCACAACAAGAATCATCACAACAAGAATCAGAATCATCACAGCAAGAATCAGAATCAGAATCATCACAGCAAGAATCAGAATCATCACAATCAGAATCATCATGACAAGAATCATCACAGTCAGAATCATTACAACAAGAATCAGAATCATCACAACAAGAATCATCACAGCAAGAATCAGAATACAGAATCATCACAACAAGAATCATCACAATCAGAATCATCTCTGATCATCACAATCAGAATCATCACAACAAGAATCAGAATACAGAATCATCACAACTATAATCATCACAACAAGAATCATCACAAGAATCAGAATCATCACAGCAAGAATCAGAATCAGAATCATCCCAACAAGAATCATCACAATCAGAATCATCCCAACAAGAATAATCACAATCAGAATCATCACAAGAATCATCACAATCAGAATCATCACAATCAGAATCATCACAACAAGAATCAGAATAATTAGAATCTGAATCATAACAAGAAGAATCAGAATCATCACAATAAGAATCAGAATCATCACAATAAGAAATGCCAGAACCCAAATCAAAATCATCACAATAAGAATCAGAATAATCTCCATCGAAATCAGAATCATCACAAAAAGAATCGCCAGAATTAGAATCATCACAAAAAGAATCAGAATCATTTCAATCCAAATCAGAATCATCACAAAAAGAATCAGTATCATTTCGATCCAAATCAGAATCATCTCAAAAAAATCTAATTCATTTCAATCCAAATCAGAATCATCACAAAAAGAATCAGAATCATTTCAATCCAAATCAGAATCAACACAAAAAGAATCAGTATCATTTCAATCCAAATCAGAATCATCTCAAAAAAATCTAATTCATTTCAATCCAAATCAGAATCATCACCAAAAGAATCAGAATCATTTCAATCCAAATCAGAATCATCTCAAAAAGAATCAGAATCATTTCAATCCAAATCAGAATCATCACAAACGTTTCTTTTTTCCCCACTCCTTATTTAAGCTCTTAATAGATGTATATGCATCTCAGCTAATATGTGTTGCATTAAAAAAGCGAGGCATGCAGTGCTGAACCAGCCAAAGGCAAGAAATCCAGGGTGAAAGAGTACAGGAAGATGGCTGGAAGGCACAAGCCCAAGGCCCCAGGCCCCACACCATGCCCACCCACAACTAATCCCCACTGCACCAGACAGGGACTGGGATGCCACGGCCAACTGGAATCCTGAAGCGGGGGGGAAATAATAATTAATTTTTAAATGTATTTAATTAGGTTTAATATTAATCCGCGTTGTTACCTCTTCCTAATAATTAATCCTAGAATAATTTGTCCACTGCGATGGTTGACTTTTTTCCTTCATTTACCATCTGTGTTCGGATTGGGAAAAGCTATTTTCCACGTTTAAGAATGATATATTGCTCATTGAGTCTGCAGTTTGTGCCTTTAAGTTGTCTGCCTTGCCTTGCCTCTGAGCCAGCTGTTTTTGTTTATAATTTTGCGATGATCGTTCGTGGTCGAATGTTGTTTTGAAATCTGATGTGGTGCACTGGGTGAAAGGTGATAGTCTGAACAGTTCTGGCTGGTAATTCAAGTTGTTTTATCATAAAGTCCTTGACTGATTTTTCAGGGTGGCCTGGCGCTTGTTCCGGGATGCCTGTGAAGACTAAATTGGCCCTCACGCTGCGCGTTTGCAAGTCCAGAATGTTCTCTTTCATGGTTATGTTTTCTGCCACTCCGGAGGTGAGTTGAGTAGTAAGTGTGTGAACAGAGTGCTTTAAAAATGATTTTCTTTAGTGAGAGTGTGTGTCTGTTCTTGGCTGAATTCTCCGCTGTGCCACAGTTCCTGGAATTCCTCGTGTATCACTTCACTCAGTGCGATCCTGGCATCAAGTCTGGAAAGTTTCTTTTCAGTTGAGAGCAGAATGTCACTTATCCCTGTGCTGCACGGTGGTGTAGGTGATGTGGATGGTGTTATATTTGGGCTGGAGAGTGAATTGGGGCGGGGTCCCTTGGTGTTTGGAGTGGGGTTTACTTTATTTGTTGTCGTCCGGTTTGTCCCTGTTCATGGTGCAGCAGAATCTGTTGTAGTGCGCGTCGATATATTCCGCAAGGTGATCCAGGCTGGGAGCCGCCATCTTGGATCACGCTCCAGGTCTCGTTGAGTATCGCATTACGCAGCCATCTTACTCATCTCATGTTTATTCTTACTTTTAATGCTTGAAAATTAATCAGCACCTTCTGACCAATCAGAATCCAGAACTCAGCGGCGTTTTGGTGTGAGAGAGAGAAGAACGTTTGTCCTGAGTGTGATGTGCGTTATCTTCTGGGTGTAGGAGTGTCGAAGGCGATGGGGCTGCTGGAGGGGCCTGGAGGTCTCGGTCAGGGAGGAGCTGCAGCCACACTTGGGGGTGAAAGTCCAGAAGGCGGGGGCAAATACGAAGAGTACGGCTACAACGCCCAGCTCAGCGAGCGCATCTCCCTGGACAGGAACATTCCCGACTACAGGCCTAAAAAGTGAGTGTATTTTTCTCTCCTTTACTCCAGTTTACACGCCTGCATTAAACCTGCAGTTCATCATCATCATCATCCCTCCACCGCATCAGTGAGAACGCAGACGCTCAGCTCTTAAATGTTTCATCAGCACACCAACACACAGTACACAAGTTTTGCAAAATTAAGAATATAAAAAAATTGTAAAAAGGTCAAATGTTTACTTTTAAATAGAAGTTTTGTGGCTCTTAAAAATTGCAAAATGGTCATTTTAGATAATTAGATTATTAGAGATAATAATGTGTAATATTGTAGAAGTGCACAGCTGTGATCTCCGTCAGCTCCACTGTGGATACTTTACAGTGTAATAATAATAATAATAATAATAATAATAATAATCCCCAGTGTGGAATTAGTCTCCTCCTACACATTTACACAGGAGAAGTAATAAAACACAGAGTAGCAGTGTTGGGCTTGTGGCGTTACTCCAAAAACTACATTTATTACTCGTTACTCTTGTCAAAAGTGATGTTATTACTTTAATTATTTTTATAATTAATTATAATTACCTGCCGACAGTAATTCATTACACTACTCGTTATTGTACTTTTCCGTTACACCCCGCAAAACTGTCCCTTCTCCTCGTACTTCTGACTTCCCACGTGAAGCCTCGTCGTGACTGTCCGGGTATCGCCGGTAACGTGGCAGTTTTTTAGATGTTTCAGGAGGTTCGGTGTGTTTTACTCGGTGGAAAGAGTCTGCTGTGCAGGTGCCACTATCTGCACGCAATTTACATTTCACAACGATGTTTTTATCCTCTTTTATCCCAACAAAATGAAAGTAATGGCTATGATCCCAGCTGCTGAACGTAACGCTTCCAGCTTCCAAACAGGCTAGCTGCATGGCTGAGGAAAATCAGCGTTGGGGAAAAGTCGGCTTGTATTTGCTCATTTGTAAGTCACTTTGGATAAAAGCGTCTACTACATGAATAAATGTAAACGTAAATGTAAAAATCAACCTGGGGATGGTTGAATTGTTGATTTGTAATCAGTAGGTTTGTGACGAGACAGGTAAAGGTGTAACGAGCTGTTTCCTCAGGGGTCACTGTAATATTCTTACTGAAACGTATTAGTCATTCGTTACACTACACTACTCCTCGTTCCTGGGGAAAGTAATATTATACTGTAACACACTACTGCCCAACATACTCTAACTGAGGAGGCTAAAGTAAGAGGAGAAATGTCTAATGTTTAAACACACACACACACACAGCCACAACCTGAGAGAGCGTTCAGAAATAAACATTTATTTTGTGACACTGATATCAGTACATTATATTGTATGAGAGGTAGAGCAGGATAATATAATGTGTCATTTTCCCCTTTTATTAACGTCATTGTAATCTTTTTCAGTTCAGTATTATTTTCACGCGAGCCGAGCGAAGTGAGGTTTGTGTTCGACGCTCCTGCCGTAACACTTTTCATTAGCGTAAGTTTTTGGACTATTAATTAAGCACGCTTCGAGGGAAATATCAGGATAACACTAGGAGCAGCAGATTCTTCACGCCGGTGTTTTGTATGCCGATGTTGGAGACAGCGATATTCTGTCTCATGCCTATCAGTGACGCTTATTCTGTAACCCTGAGGGTTACCACGGTTACGCCGGGAACATACCGACTACACACAAAGTTTGAACTGGAGACAGTTGTATAGTATATTTCTGAACTGTCTCTGAGTGCAGACAGAACCGCGTCATTCATCTCAAATATTCTCTCTGGGCTTTACTTTCTGTGCTCTTCTTCTTCTTTTTCCATCTTCTCTCCATTCTAGCAGATCCAGATGGTCTCACGGATACACATTATCCATGATCAGTGCTTACAGCAGGGGAGAGAGAGAGAGAGAGAGACAGGCCTAGAGAGAGACAGAGAGACAGAAAGAGAGAGAGAGAGACAGGCAGAAACAGACAGACAGAGAGAGACAGACACAGACAGACAGAGAGAGAGAGAGCAACAAAGAGAGAGAAAGAGAGAGAGACAGGCCTAGAGAGAGACAGAAAAAGAGCCAGGCAGTAAGCCAGACAGAGAGGGACACACAGACATAGAGAGAGAAAGAGAGAGAGAGAGAGAGAGGCAGATACAGACAGAAAGAGAGAGAGACAGGCAGAAACAGACAGACAGAGAGGGACAGACACACAGAGAGAGAGACAGACAGACAGTGACAAACAGAGACAGACAGGCCAAGAAAGACAGAAAGAGAGACAGGCAGAAACAGACAGACAGGAAGAAAGAGACAGACAGTGAGGCAGACAAAGAGAGATACACAGACAGACAGAGACAGGCAGAAACAGACATACAGAGAGAGACAGATACAGAGAGAGAGAGAGACAGACAGAGAGAGACACACAGACAGAGAGAGAGAGGCAGAGACAGACAGACATAGCGAGACAGGCAAAGACAGACCGACAGACAGTGAGACAGGCAGCGACAGACAAAGTCTTGGACTTTTCTATAGATTATCTCCCAGAGGAAATCATAATTGTGTGTGTGTGTGTGTGTGTGTGTGTGTGTATGTGTGTGTGTGTGTGTGTGTGTGTGTGTGTGTGTGTGTGATGTATTTCCTGGCAGAAAAACGTACTGCTTGTATCCCAGATAAACACACGATTGTTTACGCCTCTGCGCACAAACATATGTTCCCCTAGATATCACATTTTTATTCCAAATCATTGCACGAGTGTCACATCTCTCACCACACACACACACACACACACACACACACACACACACACATGAATAAAAGCTGCATTAGTCATGTTTAAGATGTTATATAACCTCATCGCTCTGATCTACAGCTAATACGTAGGTGCTGTATATACGGCGTAACTCATTAAAAGGTCAGACTGCTGTGTTTACTAGTCACTTGCTGGACTCTGTTACTTGCTGAGTTCCAGAGTAGGAATTCTGAATTGAGGGGGAATTTTGGGGGTTTTTTCCCTAGTTGAAGGTCGAGCTTGAGCTACTGTTATAGAAACACCTTCTGAACAATCAGCATGTAATCTTGTTTTTTAATAAACATCTTATAACACAAGTGTGAGTGTTCTACAGTAAACATATTTCCCTGCACCTTTATTATAATATTAATCCCCGTGTTGAGAGGTGTGCTGCTCTCCTGCTCTCACTCATAATGATTATAATATGCATTAATGAGTATAATATTTATAAAGCCCTGAACAAAGTCCTGAAAATGATCTTAAAGCTCTTTAAATATTTATTAAAAATGTGGTCCTGTTCGGGTATTCTCATAATGACCTTAAAGCAGCTTTAATATTTATGAACGGTTATAAATCCTCACATGTGAGTGGTTCAGGTGATTTAGAGACACAAGTACCCTTATCTAACATTCACTCATCCCTCATAAAGCTCTGCTGAAGCACACTAATTCCGCCTGGACTTCAGATTAATTATACTGTAATGAAAGTGTCACAGTTCATCATAAATCCATGTGGCGTAGTGAGTCATGATGACCTTTCATATTTATTAATGACAACAACAAGAAAAACAACAACAACAACACCACCACCAATGATAATAATGATAATAATAATAATTAAAGCTGCAAGCAGTATTTTCAGGGGCCGAGCAGCCAGACTCGGCGAGCCGCACATTCACAGACGCACTACAGATGTTACATAAGCAATCACAGGAGCCATGACGATAGGCAAAGGGATTCACTTATTTGCCCGTCATGGGAGAACGGTTCTGAGTATCAGAGTTCCTTTGATAGCTTGTGTTAAGAGCAGCTTGGAAGTGACTGCTGGTGAACATGTAGTCTTTTAATGGGCCACGTTTCAGTCAGTATTTAAAAAAAAAATACTGTTCTTGTGAAAAAAAAAAAAGTATTTCAAAAAAAAAGCTGTTCTTGTGTCTGGCTGTTCTGCTGCTCAGTGCTCTGTAGCACCGACCAGAGGGCAATAGTTCAAAGAGAAAGTGGGCTGGGTGCGAGGGGTTCAAAGTGATGATCTTAGCCCTTTTTCTCACTCTGGAGGTGTAGAGTTCATGGAGGTTGGGCAAGGGGCACCGATAATTTTCTCAGCAGTCGTGACTGTTTGTTGTAGTTTCCTTCTGTCAGATTTGGCGGCTGAACCAAACCAGACAGTTATAGAAGTACACAGGACAGACTCAATGATGCCTGAGTAGAACTGTATCAGCAGATCCTGTGGCAGGTTGAGCTTCTTTAGCTGGCGAAGGAAGTATAACCTCTGCTGGGCCTTTTTCAAAATGGAGTCTATGTGAGCGTCCCACTTCAGGTCCTGAGAGTTGGTAGTGCCCAGGAACCTGAATGACTCCACTGCTGGCACAGTGCTGTTCATGATGGTGAGTGGGGGGAGTGCAGGGGGTTCCTTCTGAAGTCTACTGTCATCTCCACTGTTTTGCGCATGTTCAGCTCAAGGTTGTTGTGACCGCACCTGGCAGCCAGCCGTTCAACCTCCCATCTGTTTACAGACTCGTCACCGTCGCAGATCAGGCAGATGACTGTGGTGTGATCTGTACACTTCAGGAGTTTAACGGGGTGCTCCTTAGCAGTGCAGTCGTTTGTATACAGAGAGAAGAGCAGAGGAGACAGAGCGCATCCCTTAGGAGCACCAGTGCTGACAGTGAGGGTCCCGGATGTGAGCTTCTCCAGTCTCACTCAGTGTTGTCTGTCTGTCAGGAAGCCGGTGATCCCCTGACAGAGAGGGGTGGGAACAGAGTTGGGTCAGTTTGTTTGAGAGCAGTTCAAGAATAGGCAGAGTCCACAAATAGGATCCTTGCATATGTCCCTGGTCTGTCGAGGTGTTGTAGGATATAATGCAGTCCCATGTTGACTGCATCATCCATATACCTGTTTGCTCTTTCCAGCAGGTCCAGTAGGGGTGCAGTGATGTCCGTCAGGTGGGCCAATACCAGTCTCTCAAATGACTTCATGACCACCGACGTGAGGCGACAGGTCTGTAGTCATTCAGACCAGTGCTTTTGGTTTTTTAGGGACTGGAATGATCGTGGAGCATTTGAAGCAGTTGGGAACTTCACACTACTCCAGTAATCTGTTGAAGATCTGTGTGAAGATGGGGGCCAACTCATCAGCACAAGCTTTCAGACAGGCAGGTGAAACCCCATCTGTTTTTTAAAAACACGGCCCACGTCCTCCTCACAGACAAGAGATGCAGGTTGATTAGTAGGAGGGGGCAGAAGGGGGGCTGTAGGAGGTGTTGATGGCTGCGAGAAGTGTAGATCAGAGTGGGGGAGGGGTGTGAGACCAGGTTTTTCAAACCCGGTGTACACATTCACATTCAGTTCGTCAGCCAAATGCTGATTCTCAACATAGTGGGGTGGTGGTGTCTTGTACTTGGTGATGCTTCTCCACACAGGCGCAGGGTCGTTGGCCAAAAACTGGTTTCCTAGGTTTTCTGAGTAGCTCCTTTTAGCCACGCTGATCCCCTTTGTTAGTGTGTTCCTGGCCTTGTTGTACAAGACTTTATCCCACTTCGGTAAGCATCCGCTTTGGCATGACGAAGCTTTCTGAGTTTAGCTGTAAACCATGGTTTATCATTATTGTATGATAAGAAATTTAGTCCAGCATGGCTGGAAAAGGCACCATATAAAAATTGGTTGTTTTTAAAAAAATTATTATTATAATCACGTTATAATCATATTATAAGCATGGTGGCTTAGTGGTTATCATGTTTGCCTCACACCTCCAGGGTTGGGGGTTCGATTCCCGTTGCCTTCCTGAGTGTGCGGAGCTTGCCTGGTCTCCCTGTGCTTCAGGGGTTTCGCCAGTTCAAAGACACATGTTGTAGGCTGATTGGCATCACAGTGTGTGAATGGGTGTGTGATTTTGCCTAGAGATGGGTTGGCACCCTGTCCAGTGTGTACCCTGCCTCGTGCCCTGAGTCCCCTGGGATAGGCTCCAGGCTCCCCTGTGTAGGATAAGTGTTACAGAAAATGGATGGATGGATGGATGGACACCTCTTGTATAGTCCTTGAAAACAAAAAAAAAATGTAATTGAAAAGTCCTTGAAAGTCCTGGATTTCATTATGAAGAATCTGTACGAACCCTGCAGTAGGTGGCGCAGTCACAAAATTTGTTGCATAGCCTCAGGTCCTGCTAGTGAAGATACCTACCAAGTTTTGTGTCAGTGTGCCCAGTTGTTGCTGAGAAACAGCCTCACTTCCTGTTAGGCAGCTTCGCTGTCAGATTCGTTGGGCCATCACAAGCAAACTGTTAAAATTATTAAAATTCCTTTCAATAACTTTTGTGAGACTTACTCTGAAGGGGATTTATGCCAAATTTGCTGATACTTGGACAAAATTTATAGGAGGAGTAGCGAAAAAAAACCCCAGTTTTTAACAAAATCCAAAATGGCGGAAAATCTAATTAGGCAGAAATTGACCTCACTGAACTGGTCCCAACCCAGGGACTCCAGGGATGCCTGGCTTTTAAATTGTGGACACACAGTTCAAAAGTCATGCCCATAAATGTACTTCCAAATTAGGCCCAAATTTGACCCGATGGTGGCACTAGACTGTTGGCAGAACTTGGTCCAGATTTGGTCAGAATGTTGCTTAGACCCTCCCCAGTCAGTGTGCCAAATTTCACAACATTGTTCCAGACTTTTCTATGGGCTGCCGTAGACACTCTAGCCAGAAGAAAAAACGGAATAATAATTATAAGAAGCACAGAATAACAATGGGGTATCTACGCACCTTCGCTTTTTGGCCCCTAATAATAATAACGCGTAGTGTTCCGCAGTGCCGCTCCGACTCAACACCTTTCATATTTATTAACCATGTAAGCATTAATCCTGAGTACAGTTCTGCATCCTGATTGGTCAGAAGGTGGTGAATAGTTTTCTAGAACAGCAGCTCTGACAGTAGCGCAGGTTTTTATTAACGCACGTGTCCTAATACGTGATCGTTTCTATAGCAACAGCTCGTTCACAGCAACTCGTACAGCAGTCGCTCCACTGATAAAAAACAGATGAGTAGAAATCGTTGAAGTGACATTTTCTCAACACGTTTATTTAATATTTGTGGAAGGAGTCAGAGGTAAAGCTGTAACTTTACGTTTATTCCAGTGTATAATCATAGGAATATACAGTGCACACATTAGTGGTGTAGTTATGAATAAAATATTTTAAAATACATTATTATTTAGTTTATATTTTATTATTTAAATACATTTTCATATACTTTGTTGCTGTATTTTTGTTTGTTTATTTTACTCTTTTATTTCTTCCTCTGTTTTTACTTTGAGCTGCTACTTACACTTATATAAAATTGTTTTATTGTTATTATTATTATTATTATTATAATTATTGCACCACGATAGGAGACATTTTTGTACCAGCGTTAATTTTCTGTTAACTATTTTTGATCATTTGGATAAAATAAGAACTTGTGATAACTTTCTTTAGAAGTTCATTAGAAGTGTTTTCATTTCTCCACACGTATTCCTGTTCTTCTTCTTCTTCTTCTTCTACTGTGCTTTTCCGGACAGAGATGAGTGATGTCATTGGAGGCGCTCCAGCCCTACAGGACGACCTTGTCCTCACCCTCCTGTAGACTCTCGTTTCTCTCTCAGTCACCCTGATGCAGCTCGTGTTCCTTGTTTTAGACGTGACGGTCACGTGACGGTCACGTGACTCGGCCACGCCCACCACCACTGCTTCGTATCAATGTTCAGACTTCGCTATCATGTCTTTATCTTATCCATGTGTGCGTGTGTGTTTGTGTGTGTGTGTGTGTGTGTGTGAGCCACATTCCTGCAGATCTTAATGGATGTGATCTGTGCATGTGGCATCTGCGTCGACTGATCGAGTGCTGAGTGTGTGTTCTTGTGCTACAATGATTAGTGCTGTCCTTCACTCACTGCTTTTTCACTGTCAGCCACCTCCACTATATATCTCACACACACACACACACACACACATATTCTACTGGCAGAGTATGATGCACAAATGCCACACACACACACAGCAGATGGTACACAGCATGAATTCTTACCGACTTTAGCTCTTCTGGCGCTATTTCTATTTCACACCAATGGCATCCTGATGCTCAGTGTGTGTGTTTGTGTGTGTGTGTGTGCTGGGACAGCTAATGTGCTGCTTGCCTACATAAATAGTGTTAAAGTCTAAAAGCAAATCAAAGCCTATAGTGATTATTCAGAGCTACATGCGATCCTTAAAGCGGTTTATAAAATACTGAATAAAGCGATAAAATGACTTGTTACCGTGACAACAAAAGAAACGGCATGAACGTAACGAACTAGTAAACGAAGACAAGATCGGAGAATGTGCTTTTCATCCCACTGCCGATGCTACAGCCATCCCTGAGTCCAAGACAGCACAATCGTCTGGGTGGGCGGGGCGTAAATCGTCTGGGTGGGCGGGGCGTACACTGATTAGCCCGTCATGTGTACGGTATGTGGAAGAGGGCGGATAGCTCTTTCCTCCGAGTGTGTTACGCTGCCCTGTGATGCAGCACGAGCAGCAGTTCGATGAAAGGATGTGGCCATCGCTGCTATTTGAGAGGAGAAGCTGAGCAGATGATGATCCGAGGTAGCAGTTGTATCATTATTTCTGCTCCTCGGTGCTCTCGGTCAGTAAGAACACGCTGTTTTGTGACAGTAATTATAAATGTGTGAATATATAGATGTGTGAGTGCGTTGACCCGCTGCAATTCGGATGCAGTCAGTGCCTGGCATTGTTCTGGGCAAAATAATTCAGCCAAGCGATGATGTCTCATAATGAAGTGAATGAGCACGAATAAATTACCTCTCTCTCTCTCTCTCTCGCTCTCTCTCGCTCTCTTCCGCTTTATTTCACTGCGCATCACATGTAATTACTGTTGTGCACACTCAACTGCACAGCAATGTCATCATATTATCTAGAAAATCCTGAAAAATGGGATGTATTTTAGCGCCGAGAGTGTCTTATGAGCGCTGTTGGTAATGCTGTGCGTTATTGCGTTCTACATCAGAATGCCTCGAGTGTGTGTTAAACAACATTGCCATCCAAAAGTCTCCGAACTTTACCACAAGACAAGCCTGTACAGGTAAAAAAAAAACAAGCACGAAACATCTGTTTACTTTAGATTTTAAATATTATTCTTTTAATATGTATTAAATAGTAAATATTCATTTTAACTTCAACTGTTTGTGTTGCCATTCAGAACAAGTTAGTTCCTGTTCTCACTTACGTTAAAGCAGCGATAAACAATCATTTCCTCACTAGCTCTATCCCTCTCTCTTTCTCTCTCTCTCTCGCTCTCATTTTTACCAAGAAACCAGCAAAAATAAACTGACTGAATCCGACTCTTCTGTGCGTGCAGGTTCGTTACAGAGTAGAAATACTACAGGATGCTGCAAATTCACTCTCGTTATTTTCTTGGTGGATTGCATTTTAAATGTTCAGAATTCCCAGGAGTCGGAAATCAGGTTCCTGTCTGCACAGCTCGTGAAATTATTACGCTCCTTACACCTGAAATGGTGGAAACGCTCTGTCGTTTTTAAGGATTTTGAGAATGGAATCATTTGTTAAAATGTTAAATCCCTTTTCCGGATCCGAACGGACTCTGAGAATGTGGTAATTGGTGAAATCCCGGTGTGATGGCGTTATTGTGTGTTACTATAAAGCAGCAGACTGTATAACAAGAGGAAGTTTATTTACCCTTAGCGGTTTTTCCCCCCGTTATTTTGCCGTCGTCTTTCTTTTAACACTGCTGCTGATAAATGAAAGTTAGTGTGGGACTGAGATAAAGAACCCTCGTTCATCACCAGGCTTATCAGCTCTGTTCTGTTCTTCTGTATTCACCGTATTTCACTCTAAAACACTCTCTAAACTGAAACACCGTCTCCATATTATTCCTTTAATTAGCTAAACACAAACAGGACCCACAGCCTCATTTACCCTCTTTAATCTTCACAAATAAACAAAAAAGACATTTGTTTACTGACCAGCAATTAGAGAAAAATAGAGGATTAAAGATCCCTGCGTCCACAAATATGCTGTATAAGTCTTTTTATTTAAACTGCACCTAATTATGGTTGTTCAAATATTACCTTTGATGTAGTGTGTTATATACGTAGCTTTTTGTGAATGTAAAAACATCTGCAAAGTTTGACAAATCGAAGCGCACGACAAACAGAGTTATCGACCCTTTTCTGAACAGCTGGGACGAGTCGTTAGTGATTCCAGACCTTACTTCCTGTACTAATGTGCGTAGGTTCGTAACAAAAAGCCCCGCCTCCGGTCTCCATCACCTGCTCGCTGACAGAAGACACCTGCTAGCTGAAACCGGTTACGGTAGTGGGCGTTTCCTTTTCGAAACACACTGACAGCGGTAGACCAATCACAACACACTGGGACGTCTGACCAATCAGAGCAGAGTATGCTCTCTGAAAGGAGGAGTTTAGAGCGAATCATTTAGGACGAATCATTGAAGGAGTCGTTTGTGACACTGGGGGGAATGGTAACGCTGCAGTTGAAATTAGAAATTATGAGCACGTTAAAGTGTTTTTTGAACTCGGATGCACGTCAATCTGTCGTATGAGAGCTTTAAAGCAAAATTAGGCACGTTTCAAAACCATAACGGGTGCACTTTAACGAGAAATTATCAAAGACTTTTAGTATTTCTCAAGACATCCAGAAGAGTGTGTTCTGAGTGTGTCGTGCCGTTATAGGAAAATAATCAACAACAGGGTGGTGTGATGAGATGAGGTGGAGTTATCACCCTGTTATCCCCCTGAAGCTGGTTATTTTCTTATAGCAGCACGTCTGTGAGCGTTTTATTCCTCTTACACCACAGCAGCGTACCAACATCTATTTATTCTCTCGTTCAGATGTAAACAGATATCTCTGTGATAAAAATAAAACAGTTACTTAAATATCTCTCTCTCTCGTACTGTATGTTCCTCTGCTGTTCCTCTGCTCAGTGCGAATACGTGTGTGTGTGTGTGTGTGTGTGTGTGTGTGTGTGTGTGTGTGCGTGCGTGCAGGTGTAAACAGCTGACGTACCCTGACGACCTGCCGCAGATCTCGGTGGTGTTCATCTTTGTGAATGAAGCTCTGTCGGTGATCCTGCGCTCCGTACACAGCGTGGTCAATCACACACCTGCTCACCTGCTGAAGGAGATCATCCTGGTGGACGACAACAGCGACAGCGGTGAGACACCACCACAAAGTTCTGCTCAAACCACGCTCCGGCTCCGGAGTCAGCCATGTTAGCATGGGTCGAGAACTGTTTTTAAGAGGCATTTGTTTACTTAATGACCTCACTTCCCATCTACGCCTCCATGCACACGAAGCCCCGCCTCCTGGAATTTATGATCCGTGTGAGTTTGATAGCTAATTTTATATTATTAAAATCATAATTCAGTATAAACACACCAAACTTTCACAAATAACTTCATCATCTTCATCATCCTCATCACCCTCATCATCTTCATCACCTTCATCATCCTCATGTTCATCCTCTTCATCACCTTCATCCTCTTTATCATCCTCATCATTTTCATTATCTTCATCATCCTCACCATCTTCATCATCCTCATGTTCATCCTCTTCATCACCTTCATCCTCTTTATCATCCTCATCATTTTCATTATCTTCATCATCCTCATCACCTTCATCATCTCCATCATCCTCATAATCTTCATCACCCTCATCACCTTCATAATCCTCATCACCTTCATCATCCTCATCATGTTCATCCTCTTCATCCTCTTTATCATCCTCATCACCTTCATCGTCTCCATCATCCTCATCATCTTCATCACCCTCATCACCTTCATCACCCTCATCACCTTCATCATCTCCATTATCCTCATCATCTTCATCATCTCCATTATCCTCATCACCTTCATCATCTCCATTATCCTCATCATCTTCATCATCCTCATCACCTTCATCACCCTCATCACCTTCATCATCCTCATCATGTTCATCCTCTTCATCCTCTTTATCATCCTCATCACCTTCATCATCCTCATCACCTTCATCATCTCCATTATCCTCATTATCTTCATCATCCTCATCACCCTCATCACCTTCATCATCCTCATCATGTTCATCCTCTTCATCCTCTTTATCATCCTCATCATTTTCATTATCTTCATCATCCTCATCATCTTCATCACCCTCATCACCTTCATCATCCTCATCATGTTCATCATCTTCATCACCTTCATCATCTTCATCATGTTCATCCTCTTCATCATCCTCATCATCTTCATCACCTTCATCATCTCCATTATCCTCATCATCTTCATCATGTTCACCCTCTTCATCATCCTCATCATCCTCATCATCTTCATCATCCTCATCACCTTCATCATCTCCATCATCCTCATCATCTTCATCACCTTCATCACTTTCATCCTCTTCATCATCCTCATAACCTTCATCATCTTCATCATCCTCATCTTGATCACCTTCATCACCCTCATCATCTTCATAATCTTCATCACCCTCATCACCTTCATCATCCTCATTATCTTCATCACCTTCATAATCTTCATCATCCTCATCACCCTCATCATCTTCATCATCCTCATTATCTTCATCACCTTCATCATCCTCATCATGTTCATCATCCTCATCATCTTCATTACCTTCATAATCTTCATCATCCTCATCATCCTCATTATCTTCATCATCCTCATCATGTCCATCATCCTCATCATCTTCATCACCTTCATAATCTTCATTATCGTCATCACCCTCATCACCTTCATCACCCTCATCATCCTCATCATCTTTAGGTTTAGGAGTGTTTCGGAGTGTTTAGCAGTGCTGGTTAGTGTGAAGCTGTAGGTGTTCTCCTGCAGTGTTAAGCTCGGTGTTTGTCCTAGTTCGTTGAGTTCCTGGTGTGTTTGCGTCCGTACTGACCTTGGCTTTGCTGTTGTTGTTTTCTTTCTTCTTTTTTAAAAGCTCTGTTTTTGCCAGCTTGTGATAAAACTCCTGGATTTTCTCAGATAAACTAGTTTAAAGTGCGCACTAGAGACATTCCTCTACTGTGCATTAGAAATCCGTGATTCCCCTCCGGCCGTTTCTCTAATGAACGCAGATAAACGCGCTGTTGTTTTTGCTGATGCGCAGTCGGAGCCCTGAAGCGTCTTATTACTGTATTACAGACTCTGAGCTTTAAACCACACCACACACATTTACATACACACTCACACACTGACACACACATTAACACACATTTACATACACACTCACACACTGACACACACATTAACACACATTTACATACACACTCACACACTGACACACACCACACACATTTACATACACACTCACACACTGACACACACATTAACACACATTTACATACACACTCACACACTAACACACACCACACACATTTACATACACACTCACACACTGACACACACATTAACACACATTTACATACACACTCACACACTGACACACACATTAACACACATTTACATACACACTCACACACTAACACACACCACACACATTTACATACACACTCACACACTGACACACACATTAACACACATTTACATACACACTCACACACTGACACACACATTAACACACATTTACATACACACTCACACACTAACACACACCACACACATTTACATACACACTCACACACTGACACACACCACACACATTTACATACACACTCACACACTGACACACACATTAACACACATTTACATACACACTCACACACTGACACACACATTAACACACATTTACATACACACTCACACACTGACACACACATTAACACACATTTACATACACACTCACACACTGACACACACATTAACACACATTTACATACACACTCACACACTGACACACACCACACACATTTACATACACACTCACACACTAACACACACCACACACATTTACATACACACTCACACACTGACACACACATTAACACACATTTACATACACACTCACACACTGACACACACATTAACACACATTTACATACACACTCACACACTAACACACACCACACACATTTACATACACACTCACACACTGACACACACACCACACACATTTACATACACACTCACACACTGACACACACATTAACACACATTTACATACACACTCACACACTGACACACACCACACACATTTACATACACACTCACACACTGACACACACATTAACACACATTTACATACACACTCACACACTAACACACACCACACACATTTACATACACACTCACACACTAACACACACCACACACATTTACATACACACTCACACACTGACACACACACCACACACATTTACATACACACTCACACACTGACACACACATTAACACACATTTACATACACACTCACACACTGACACACACCACACACATTTACATACACACTCACACACTGACACACACATTAACACACATTTACATACACACTCACACACTGACACACACATTAACACACATTTACATACACACTCACACACTGACACACACATTAACACACATTTACATACACACTCACACACTGACACACACCACACACATTTACATACACACTCACACACTAACACACACCACACACATTTACATACACACTCACACACTGACACACACATTAACACACATTTACATACACACTCACACACTGACACACACATTAACACACATTTACATACACACTCACACACTAACACACACCACACACATTTACATACACACTCACACACTAACACACACCACACACATTTACATACACACTCACACACTGACACACACATTAACACACATTTACATACACACTCACACACTGACACACACATTAACACACATTTACATACACACTCACACACTGACACACACATTAACACACATTTACATACACACTCACACACTAACACACACCACACACATTTACATACACACTCACACACTGACACACACATTAACACACATTTACATACACACTCACACACTGACACACACACCACACACATTTACATACACACTCACACACTGACACACACATTAACACACATTTACATACACACTCACACACTAACACACACCACACACATTTACATACACACTCACACACTGACACACACATTAACACACATTTACATACACACTCACACACTGACACACACATTAACACACATTTACATACACACTCACACACTGACACACACATTAACACACATTTACATACACACTCACACACTAACACACACCACACACATTTACATACACACTCACACACTGACACACACATTAACACACATTTACATACACACTCACACACTAACACACACACTAACACACACCACACACATTTACATACACACTCACACACTGACACACACATTAACACACATTTACATACACACTCACACACTGACACACACACCACACACATTTACATACACACTCACACACTGACACACACATTAACACACATTTACATACACACTCACACACTAACACACACCACACACATTTACATACACACTCACACACTGACACACACATTAACACACATTTACATACACACTCACACACTAACACACACCACACACATTTACATACACACTCACACACTGACACACACATTAACACACATTTACATACACACTCACACACTGACACACACATTAACACACATTTACATACACACTCACACACTAACACACACCACACACATTTACATACACACTCACACACTGACACACACATTAACACACATTTACATACACACTCACACACTAACACACACACTAACACACACCACACACATTTACATACACACTCACACACTGACACACACATTAACACACATTTACATACACATTCACACACTAACACACACATTAACACACATTTACATACACAGTCACACACTAACACACACACCACACACATTTACCTACACACTCACACACCACACACACACTTCACACACTAACACACACACTAACACACACCACACACATTTACATACACACTCACACACTGACACACACACTAACACACACCTCACACACCACACACACACTTCACACATTTACATACACACTCACACACCACACACACACTAACACACACCTCACACATTTACATACACACTCACACACCACACACACACTTCACACATTTACATACACACTCACACACCACACACACACCACACACATTTACATACACACTCACACACCACACACACACCACACACATTTACATACACACTCACACACCACACACACACCACACACATTTACATACACACTCACACACTAACACACACCTCACACATTTACATACACACTCACACACTAACACACACACTAACACGCTCATACACTAACACACGCACACATTAACACACTCACACACTAACACACTCATACACTAACACACGCACACATTAACACACACACTAACACACGCACTAACACACACTTCACACATTTACATACACACTCACACACTAACACACACACTAACATACACCTCACACATTTACATACACACTCACACACTAACACACACACTAACACACTCATACACTAACACACGCACACATTAACACACTCACACACACCTCACACATTTACATACATACTAACACACTAACACACACACTAACACACACCTCACACTAACACACACACTAACACACTCATACATTAACACACTAACACACACACTAACACACTCATACACTAACACACTAACACATGCACACATTAACACACTCACACACACCTCACACATTTACATACATACTAACACACTAACACATCCACATTGCCACTTTATACATTCACAGTGTGGAGGCACAGAACAGAACAGTTTTGGTTTGGTGTGTGTGTGTGTGTGTGTGTGTGTGTGTGTGTGTGTGTGTAGTGCAGAGAAAGCGTGAACCCGTAGGGCAGAATCCTCCAACACACTAATGCATTAAAAAAAAGGCAAAAATAAAAACAGGTCAACCTTTTGTCCTGCAGAGAATCACTGTTTGTGTTTTGTGTACAACGCTACCTCCCACACACACTACACACTACACACACACACACACAACACACACACACAACACACACACTACACACACACACACACACTACACACACACAGCACACACACTACACACACACTACACACACACTACACACCACACACACACACTACACACACACACAACACACACACTACACACACACTACACACACACACTACACACCACACACACACTACACACTACACACACTACATACTACACACTACACACACACACACTACACACACACTACATACACACTCACACCCACACACACACACACATTCACACACATTACATGCTACACACACTTACATGTTTTTCTTTAGTTTTTTTGAGAATGATCAGTACTTGTGTAAATGGAGATAATTCATGTGAGCGTGTGGCCTTGTGACTGTAGCAGCATGTTCCACAGCGAGTATTCAAAATCACATGCTAATTAGAAAATGCTAATTCAGACATGTATTTGCAATTGCTGAACTGATGCAGTGGGTTTAACCTCGTCACATGATGTTCTCTAGCACTCTGACACGGTGTACCTCTAGAACATGGCTATGGCTAGTTGGCGTCCTGTCAGTGTATAAATGATGCTAAGCGGTGTTCTAGCCTGCACAGCTCACAGAAACATTTATACTAGAGAGAAGTTTGTGAAAAGTTCAAGACGTTTTAGTGTTTTACGATGACTACACGGAGGACGTCGTCGGGGCGCTGAAAGCTGAGGCGCTGCACAAACAGCCACGTTTATAATCCCAATAAAGTTAGCAACTCCTCGGTAAAAACATGACACGGATATCTAGCGTTAGCGAGCGAGTTTCTGGACGTATGAATGAAAGATGAAATGGACGTCGCCCGGAATGTCAGAGCTCCTCTGACCAGAATCTTCCACGACCGTCTTCTGTCAGCATGGAGAGGTGTCCGGGTCGATGGCGTGCGCTTTATAAACTCTTTTCCCATTCCGACATGCCGAAGCACAATGCCACGTTTTAGAAAAGAAAAAATGAAACCTCAGTGTTGGGATATTTCTGGAGTCTGGGATACGCTGGCACGCACTCCTCCATCCTGAGAGATTTCTCTTTCTGCTGACGGACGTTTCAGCTCCACGCCGCCGTTCATATTCAGCCTTGCTGCCTTGACATTCTCTTTGTGCTGAGATCTGACCTTTCCAGCGTCCGTGAAATGACACAGAGATCGCTGATCTTTCCACTGAAGCTTAATAATGCTACATACAGTGTGTCTCCACGCTAACCTCACTAACCAAACATACACACTTTTGGCTTTTTGAACACAATCTGCATCATTTCCCTGCTCCCTCACTGAGATTAGCCAAAAAAATAGGAACAGCAGGGTCAAAATTGCCACGTATTCTCATCATTATTGGGGACATTTGGTTGCTATAAAGAGACACACACACACACACACACACACACACACACACACACACACGCGGCTCAGTGGAGAGCATCGTACTCGGTTTGTCTGAATAATACGCGTCCTTGAAACAGAATTAATATGTGAAGAGCGGCTGTAAAAGATGTTAATAGATTTAGAATCAGATGAAGAGGCGGTTTACAGCCTGGAGTTTTATCTGTAAATCTTTAGAGCTCTGAGGCTCAGGACCACTCTGTAACCGAGCTCTGGTGGAACAGGAAGTTCTAATGAGATTAGAGGAAGGACACTGTTTTTCATCTTTGTTCAAACACACACTCACACACAGACACACACTCACACACAGACATACACACGTACCCTTGAGGACGCAGGCACTCAGCAGTTGCATCAGTTGTTATTACAGGGCCATATGTTGCCTTCAGGGCTGTATGTGACGTGTCGTATATCACGTTTCAACTGCAGATGTACACATGCGGAAACTCTTCCCTGCGTCCAACAGATCATCTCTCTTCATTCCTCACACTGAAATAACCCGTTTATCAAAATGTAAACAATCTCCTGACTCTAAGGCACGGTTTTATATCGCAGCTACTTCTCGTCTCTTCACTTCCTCGTTTGCAGACTCATTTCTTATTTCTCATTTCGTATTTTTACTTCATCTAAACCGACACTGTGCTCATTTACTTGTGCTGAGAAATTATACTCGAGCGGAGGTACAGCTGATGCAAGTAATGTACAGCTAATGTGTCAAAGCATTTAAAAATAAATGAACTCAAGCGAAAGTAAAAACGTTGCTATTTTTAAAGGTGCGGTAAGTAAGATTAGTCTTTTTTTAATATTTCAAGCTCTCTAAGGGTTACCTGGGTTTCATTTTTTATTACAGTTTTTCTTGCTTCTTGAGCAATTCTCGCCCATGTGCACAAAGCTCCACCCCCAGGATCTACAGTGCCCCCTAGAGTATCATGTCTATAAAATAACTGACACAAACAAGCATTCTGGCCCAGAAATCAGTTTCTAAACAGATTTTCTTAGCCACTTAATACACTTTTGCAAACGCCACGGGCTTAATCCGTTGTTTTTCATTGTGTTCTACATATCTTCCAGGTTATTTTTACACGTAAGGAATTTTTTAAAAAATTACTATTGCACCTTTAAGTGTACTCAAGTATTAACTAACTGATGGATTTACTCTAGGTTATGTTTTCATGTTATTATTTATTTATTCATTTATTTCAAATGGTTATAGTTTCGTTTTAAAGCAACGACACAATTTCATCCGAAAACATCACTCTCTGTCTGTGTGAGTTCGCAATATTTACCATTAGCTAGAATTCGCCTCATGTTAGCTACAGGAATCCATGCTAGTCGAACCTGGTGTTAGCAAAGAACACATGCTAGTTTGGATAAATATATACAGTTCATGTTAGTAAATCAGTCTAACTTAACAATGCTTTTCAGATTAGATTGGATTAGATTAGATTAGAGTTCATATCTTCTAAGGTGGAGAAGGAGACTCCTAGTTTAATTAGTGTTTGTTTACTCCTGCGTACAGAACATTTTACTAAGGTAGGGCTGGGGCGCTCATCCTCAACTTCAGCACTGCAGTCTGATGGATTACCCATCTACACACACACACACACACACACACACACGGATAGCTAGAGCGCTAAGTACACTGTGTAGCATGTATTCTTATGCATAAAAAAAGCTCTGGAAGCTCTGATAGCAGGTGGAGTAGGAAACTCGTTTCAGTATCAGTACTGATGAGAACCAAAAAAACATCGTACTCATCAGTACTCAGCCTGAACAAAGTGTGTACTCAACCCCGCTAGTGTAATACTGCAGGTGTTCCATTCAACACTTAAAATGGAACACCAGGTCACTCATCAATCACAATCAGCATCTCGAATGTTCCCTCATTCCCCAGTCTGATCCTCAGCCACCGTCGCCGCTCCGTCTGTACCCGAGCGCTCTGAGCTGCTGTAGTCCTGCTGTGATGGATGGATGTTTGCTTTCTTCCCTGTTACGCATTGTTGAGGCGGTATAAATTGTTTCTTCCTCATAATTCTTTATTCTGTTCGCTCTGACTCTGAGGCGAGGCTGGAAATCCTGCAGCCCCCTGAGAGCACCGAGAGAGTCCCGACATCCCGCCCCACCCAAAAACCGTACACTGGAGCACCTGGACCTGGAGTAATGTTTATAGGCAGCCTGGTCAATCAACACCAATCTGACTGATTAAAAATTATTTTAAAAAACTCATATAAATTATATATGTATATATTTGAATAGAAAAAATGGTAAAAGAATCAAAGAATTGTCATTTATGAAATATAAATAGTTGGCCTCACACCTCCAGGATTGGGGTTCCATTCCCACCGTGGCCCTGTGTGTGTGTGTGTGGAGTTTTCATGTTCTCCCCGTGCTGCAGGGGTACTCCGGTTTCCTCCCCCAGTCCAAAGACATGCATGGTACGCTGATTGGAATCCAAAATATTCGTAGTGTATGAGTGTGTGTGTGATTGTGCCCTACGATGGATTGGCCCCCTGTCTAGGGTGTACCCCGCCTTGTTCCCCATGCTCCCTAAAGTAATTAAATTAAAGTGGAGTAATATTGAAATAGTAATAATATAACAATATAATATTGAAAGAATTAAAAATATTACGGAACCCACTTACATGGCCTTTATAATAAATGTCACTATCTGTTTGTGTAAGTTTGTCCATAATTGGAGATTCTCATCTGATGTAGAGCAATATATAAAACTGTAATGTAACATTTTACGGTAGTTATTTTCCACTCTTCCTTCTCTTCCTCCTCTTCCTCCTCTTCGTCATTGTTGTACAGTTTCGCTCTCAGGCGGAGTGTAATAACGTTTTTTACACTACACCACTTCTGTCCCAGGTTGAGGTGATGCATTGACTGGATTTTCTTTTTACACGGAGGAGAACTAGGCCGCGTCCCAAATACACACACTGCGTCCTATTTGTCGGCTCAGTAGGTGAAACTAAAGGCTTTTTTGTGTGAACTCAGAGAAAAAGCAGAGAAATCTTGAGACTGGGGCATCAGGAGCAGCTGATTTTACCCCACACCGGGGTATCCATGTCTAAAAGTTACGTGCACATGTATACATTTCCATTTTCATGTCCACGTTTGAATCCTGGATCCTGATTGGTCAGAAGGTGCTGATTAGTTTTCTCTAACAGCAGCTCAGGTTTATATAAATGCGCTCGTTCTGATGCGTTATGGTTTCTATAGTAACGGCTCGTTCACAGGGACATGTACAGCGGACGCTCCACTGATAATAAACAGATTAAATAATCGTTGTTATGTTAAATGTTTCAGTATGTAACGAGTATGGAATGAGTCTCCAGTGTCAGCACTTCAGTCAGAGGTAACGCTGTAACTTTAAGCACTACACACACAGTGTTAATTACTTATTTAACTGGCATTAGCCTAAGTGTTGGGAAACACGCTAGCCCCATTTGGACGGTGTTAGTTGCTCAGTATTAATATTAATATTGAGGAATTCATTCTTTTATAGTACTTTTTTTTGTAAAGTGCAGTTTAGAATTGGTGTATAGCAGAGTACTGGGCACATCTGCAACATCTGTAACGTCTGTAGAGTGGGATTTAGGGTGAATATTTTCACTTTAAAGATTAATAACATATTTGTTTGTTTGGTTTTATGTCATTAGCTGTACTAATCCCTCATCAATATTTATCAGTGTTGCAGAATTTGCTGTGATTTGCAATTATATTGTGAATGAATGTGTCATGACACGGAGATAAGTGACGAATGCCTCACACACACACACACATACACACACACACACACACACACAAACACACGCACACACACAGAGAGTTTCTAATGCTAATAAACTGAGAGAGAGAGAGAGAGAGAGGGGAGTATGTGATTGGCTTTAGTAAGTGCACTTTACTGCATTCACTCACCTGCAGGAACCACAAACACTCATCTGTCTTCCTTCAGTGTGTGTGTGTGTGTGTGTGTGTTTACTTATTCATAGGAGAAAGTGTTTTAAAGTGTGTGTGTGTGTGTGTGTGTGTGTGTGTGAGGGGGTGTTTATTTATTCATAGGAGAGAGTGTGTTAAAGTGTGTGTGTGTGTTTATTTATACATGGTATAAATAAAAGTGACTGTTTACATATGAATGTGTGTGTATTTGTGAGAGTATTGAAGGGTGTGTGTGTGTGTGTGTGTGTGTGTGTGTGTGTGTTTGTTTGGTGTGGAAGATAAGTGGTTGTGTGTGCAAAGATGTGTGTTTATTTATGCATGACCAATGCATACACATAAATGTGTGTGTGCGTGTGTGTGTGTATGCACTTTTGTGTGCTTATTATTTGTTTATTTCATGCAGTGTTGAATGAATACCTGTATAACTGAATAACAATGTTTACAAAAATCTGGCTAGATTAAAAATGGCTGTGGTGTGGGGTGAGGCTCAATACTGTGGTACTAATACATTTACTGTTGTAGTGTTTATTCAGTGTTGTAGTATTTATCTGGTGTAGTGTTTATTCAGTGATGTAGTGTTTATTCAGTGTTGTAGTGTTTATTCAGTGATGTAGTGTTTATTCAGTGATGTAGTGTTTATTCAGTGATGTAGTATTTATCTGGTGATGTAGTGTTTATTCAGTGTTGTAGTGTTTATTCAGTGTTGTAGTGTTTATTCAGTGATGTAGTGTTTATTCAGTGTTGTAGTGTTTATTCAGTGATGTAGTGTTTATTCAGTGATGTAGTGTTTATTCAGTGATGTAGTGTTTATCTGGTGTTGTAGTGTTTATTCAGTGGTGTAGTGTTTATTCAGTGTTGTAGTGTTTATTCAGTGATGTAGTGTTTATCTGGTGTTGTAGTGTTTATTCAGTGATGTAGTGTTTATTCAGTGATGTAGTGTTTATTCAGTGTTGTAGTGTTTATTCAGTGATGTAGTGTTTATTCAGTGATGTAGTGTTTATCTGGTGTTGTAGTGTTTATTCAGTGTTGTAGTGTTTATTCAGTGGTGTAGTGTTTATTCAGTGATGTAGTGTTTATCTGGTGGTGTAGTGTTTATTCAGTGTTGTAGTGTTTATTCAGTGGTGTAGTGTTTATTCAGTGATGTAGTGTTTATCTGGTGTTGTAGTGTTTATTCAGTGGTGTAGTGTTTATTCAGTGATGTAGTGTTTATTCAGTGATGTAGTGTTTATCTGGTGTTGTAGTGTTTATTCAGTGGTGTAGTGTTTATTCAGTGATGTAGTGTTTATCTGGTGTTGTAGTGTTTATTCAGTGGTGTAGTGTTTATTCAGTGGTGTAGTGTTTATTCAGTGATGTAGTGTTTATTCAGTGGTGTAGTGTTTATTCAGTGATGTAGTGTTTATTCAGTGGTGTAGTGTTTATTCAGTGTTGTAGTGTTTATTCAGTGATGTAGTGTTTATTCAGTGATGTAGTGTTTATTCAGTGATGTAGTATTTATCTGGTGATGTAGTGTTTATTCAGTGTTGTAGTGTTTATTCAGTGTTGTAGTGTTTATTCAGTGATGTAGTGTTTATTCAGTGTTGTAGTGTTTATTCAGTGATGTAGTGTTTATTCAGTGATGTAGTGTTTATTCAGTGATGTAGTGTTTATCTGGTGTTGTAGTGTTTATTCAGTGGTGTAGTGTTTATTCAGTGTTGTAGTGTTTATTCAGTGATGTAGTGTTTATCTGGTGTTGTAGTGTTTATTCAGTGATGTAGTGTTTATTCAGTGATGTAGTGTTTATTCAGTGTTGTAGTGTTTATTCAGTGATGTAGTGTTTATTCAGTGATGTAGTGTTTATCTGGTGTTGTAGTGTTTATTCAGTGTTGTAGTGTTTATTCAGTGGTGTAGTGTTTATTCAGTGATGTAGTGTTTATCTGGTGGTGTAGTGTTTATTCAGTGTTGTAGTGTTTATTCAGTGGTGTAGTGTTTATTCAGTGATGTAGTGTTTATCTGGTGTTGTAGTGTTTATTCAGTGGTGTAGTGTTTATTCAGTGATGTAGTGTTTATTCAGTGATGTAGTGTTTATCTGGTGTTGTAGTGTTTATTCAGTGGTGTAGTGTTTATTCAGTGATGTAGTGTTTATCTGGTGTTGTAGTGTTTATTCAGTGGTGTAGTGTTTATTCAGTGGTGTAGTGTTTATTCAGTGATGTAGTGTTTATTCAGTGGTGTAGTGTTTATTCAGTGATGTAGTGTTTATCTGGTATTGTAGTGTTTATTCAGTGTTGTAGTGTTTATCTGGTGTTGTAGTGTTTATTCAGTGATGTAGTGTTTATTCAGTGATGTAGTGTTTATTCAGTGATGTAGTGTTTATCTGGTGTTGTAGTGTTTATTCAGTGGTGTAGTGTTTATTCAGTGATGTAGTGTTTATTCAGTGATGTAGTGTTTATCTGGTGTTGTAGTGTTTATTCAGTGATGTAGTGTTTATTCAGTGATGTAGTGTTTATTCAGTGATGTAGTGTTTATCTGGTGTTGTAGTGTTTATTCAGTGGTGTAGTGTTTATTCAGTGATGTAGTGTTTATTCAGTGGTGTAGTGTTTATTCAGTGATGTAGTGAATTATTCAGTGTTGTAGTGTTTATTCAGTGATGTAGTGTTTATTCAGTGTTGTAGTGTTTATCTGGTGTTGTAGTGTTTATTCAGTGATGTAGTGTTTATTCAGTGATGTAGTGTTTATTCAGTGGTGTAGTGTTTATCTGGTGTTGTAGTGTTTATTCAGTGTTGTAGTGTTTATCTGGTGTTGTAGTGTTTATTCAGTGGTGTAGTGTTTATCTGGTGTTGTAGTGTTTATTCAGTGTTGTAGTGTTTATCTGGTGTTGTAGTGTTAGTGTAAATAAATACTGTGGGTGTTAATTTATGTGTAACTCCCGGTGTTTGTGTTTGGTGTTCTCTCTCAGTGGAGCTGAAGTATAACCTGGATCAGTACGTGAATAAACGTTATCCCGGGTTAGTGAAGATCGTGAGGAACTCTAAGAGGGAAGGTCTGATCCGCGCTCGGATTCACGGCTGGAACGCTGCTACGGCTCCTGTAGTCGGATTCTTTGACGCACATGTGGAGTTTAACACGGCCTGGTGAGTTACATACCCTTTCTTCATCTCAGTGTTCATCAGTGTAAACAATACTGTACACTACCTGCACAACAGATACACAATACTGTACACCACCGTACAACAGATACACAATACTGTACACCACTGTACAACAGATACACAATACTGTACACCACCTGCACAACAGATACACAATACTGTACACCACTGTACAACAGATACACAATACTGTACACCACTGTACAACAGATACACAATACTGTACACCACCTGCACAACAGATACACAATACTGTACACCACTGTACAACAGATACACAATACTGTACACCACCTGCACAACAGATACACAATACTGTACACCACTGTACAACAGATACACAATACTGTACACCACCTGCACAACAGATACACAATACTGTACACCACTGTACAACAGATACACAATACTGTACACCACTGTACAACAGATACACAATACTGTACACCACCTGCACAACAGATACACAATACTGTACACCACTGTACAACAGATACACAATACTGTACACCACCTGCACAACAGATACACAATACTGTACACCACTGTACAACAGATACACAATACTGTACACCACCTGCACAACAGATACACAATACTGTACACCACTGTACAACAGATACACAATACTGTACACCACCTGCACAACAGATACACAATACTGTACACCACTGTACAACAGATACACAATACTGTACACCACCTGCACAACAGATACACAATACTGTACACCACCTGCACAACAGATACACAATACTGTACACCACCTGTACAACAGATACACAATACTGTACACCACCTGCACAACAGATACACAATACTGTACACCACTGTACAACAGATACACAATACTGTACACCACTGTACAACAGATACACAATACTGTACACCACCTGCACAACAGATACACAATACTGTACACCACTGTACAACAGATACACAATACTGTACACCACTGCACAACAGATACACAAAACTGTACACCACCTGTACAACAGATACACAATACTGTACACCACCTGTACAACAGATACACAATACTGTACACCACTGTACAACAGATACACAATACTGTACACCACTGTACAACAGATACACAATACTGTATACCACCTGTACAACAGATACACAATACTGTACACCACTGCACAACAGATACACAAAACTGTACACCACCTGCACAACAGATACACAATACTGTACACCACTGTACAACAGATACACAATACTGTATACCACCTGTACAACAGATACACAATAATGTACACGACCTGTACAACAGATACACAATACTGTACACCACTGTACAACAGATACACAATACTGTACACCACCTGCACAACAGATACACAATACTGTACACCACTGTACAACAGATACACAATACTGTACACCACCTGTACAACAGATACACAATACTGTACACCACTGTACAACAGATACACAATACTGTACACCACCTGCACAACAGATACACAATACTGTACACCACTGTACAACAGATACACAATACTGTACACCACTGTACAACAGATACACAATAATGTACACGACCTGTACAACAGGTACAGGATCATTACTCATCAACAGCATGAGCTGCACTGTTATTACTCAGTATGTTAGGAGAAGTTAGCTATAAACTAGGCAGTACTGAATTACTGAATTACTGAATTTCTGCTGGGGTAAGGGGTGTTTTTTCAAGATGTATCTGTTCCTGTTTTTTTTTAAGTTCCCCATTTGTAAAAATTCACAGATATTGGTTTGGGAGAAGAAAGTGTTATCCTGCCATCACAGAGACGGTGTAAAACACACACCCACACACACACACACACACACACACACACACACACACAGGAGACAGACATAATAGAGAGGATTGATGTAAATGAGGTGTTTGAGTGGCGTACATAACACCACACCCTGTTATATCCTGACCAATCACAATCCAGAACTGAACACTGCTGTGTTAATGAGTGTTAATGTTTCTCAGTGTGTACACACACATGCAGCCTACACAGTGTCAAATATCTTTATCCTTAAAATCAGAATATACGTAAATATTTGTGTGTGGGGGGGTGTGTGTGTGTGTGATATTTATCATGTGTTTGACCTTTTCTGAGCAGAAGAGTGTGTGATTGAGTGTTTTTTATACAGAGAGAGGACGAAGCCTGCATAACGTAATCGATTCATCACTCCATGTTGCCCTTTTATCCCAGCTCTGTGTGTGTGTGTGTGGGGTGTGTGTGGGTGTGGGTGTGTGTGTGTGTGGGGTGTGTGTGTGTGTGGGGGGGGTGATTGTGTGTGTGTGTTGGGGGGATGGGGTGTGTGTGGGATGTGTGTGGGGGGGTGTGGGGTGTGTGTGTGTGTGTGTGGGGGGGGGAGTGTGTGTGAGTGTGTGTGTGTTGGGGGGTGTGGGGTGTGTGTGTGGGGGAGTTTGTGAACCCTTTAGAATTTTCTACATTTCTATATACGTCTTGCTCTTGGAGTGATCTCTGTTGATCGCACAGTGTGTGTAGAGTTTGTTTGTGTGCTCATTTGCATGTTGCAGGTGAAAGTGTGCAGCCCTACAATCACTACAGATCTGTAGCTATGGTTACACATCTTGTTATTCTTTCTGTGCGAGTGAAATTGTTGGTTTAGGTATAATATCAACGTAAACTATTTTCACACTGAAACGTAAAAGCAGAATGTAAAAGCAGGCCTAGCCTGAACCATCAATTATGATTCGTCGTCCTGGTTACAAAGTACGACGTGTGACTGGATCAGAATCCAGAATTCATCAGTGCTGTGCTAACGCATAATTAGGCCTGGTTTAATCATATTTGAACGAAAATAAAACGACAAATTCCAACAGTGTTAAAAAAAAAAGACTTTTAAATCAACCTGTACAGCGTACCTGTACGTTTCAGACCAAAAATAATCATTTATATCACACTTATATCACATTATTAACCGTGAACCTTCAGGATTTCTCACACACTTATATTTCCTGTCTTGGTTTTGATTTATAAATGCTTTGCCAAGCGGCGTAAGATATCACACCTGTATTTCATTCCTTTCCTCTCCAGATGTTGATGGATATTTCGAGGTGTTGTTTTGTTTATTTACTGTAAAATAAACCGAATTAAAGCTCGGACACGGCGTGTTCCTGTACGCGAAGGAGGAACGCAGATAAGCGGGATGTTTATGAGGAACAGAACGGCGATTAAAGCGTAATAAAAGGAAAGCGAGTTGTGTGTGGTGAGAGATAAGATAAAGCCTCGGCTGTGATAAAGGCTTTATGATATTCGGTAGCAGGTTATAAAGTGATCTGAAAGACTGGCTTGCTGCACGCGCTACGCCGAATCATCCTGGGCTTTTTATCACTGTTTGGGGATTTGTGAGGGATATTTTCGTTCTTTTGTCACACTTTTGAATCTAGTGCACTTATCTAACGCGCTTCTTACCGGGGCATTAAAGGAAAACTCCACACACACTTTCCATACTGATATTTATTTAGAATTAACACGTGATCTTCCATTTTGTAAAACTTCTTTCATGGACATGTTGGTTTATTTCCGATTGGGTCAACGCTGGTTAACGTTAATAACTACTACCTACTGATGGTAGAGCAGTAGCGCAGTGCAGAGGGATTTAACCCTCGCTTCATCTCTACCCAAAGAGAGCGATGCAGCGGCGCTTTAGTCCTTCAGTCTCTCTCCTCCACCTCCTCATCTGTGCACTCCGCTCAATCAGCTTCCAAAGCTTCGACTTTCAGCTCTCGTCATCTCATACCGCTCTAACTAGCCGAGCCGAGTCTCTTCTGTCGCTCAGCATCGTACAGATGCAGTGCATTGTGGGAGTTTGCGTCCAGCGTTTGTTTTTAAGAAACTGAGAAACCTGAATGTCTTTGCTGTTAGTGTGTGTGAGATTGTTAACATGCTGTATGATATGATGTCATATGACGTCACCTTCCCAAACTGGCAAGTGTTAAACCCACAGTCTGTCAACACACGTGTTATAATCTCTGTTACAAGCAGTCCCACTTAAAACGAATGAATTAGAGTCGCGTTAACGCTCCTGTTTATAACGTCGCTGTCCTTTATTAAATAGTCTCTCCATTATAATTGGATATAAAGAGCCCGATGAAAACACTCTGTCCATCACGTATGGCGATGATGTTTAAACGTTTACAATGTCCTGTGTAACCCTGGACTCTGATTGGTCAGAAGGTGTTGATTGATTTTCTATAACAGCAGCTCTGACAGTAGCGCAGGATTCTGTTAATGATACGTTATCGTTTCTATAGTAACAGCTCGTTCACAGGGACTCGTGCGGCGGACGCGCCGCGTGAACGTGAGTACAGGAGCTGTAATAGAACAGTAAATGTTTCCTCAGCATTTAAAGCTCACGTTTAGAGCGGCCGGTGTTGAACAGGATGAGCTCCAGCTTAACTCTCACACGCTATAGCATGTCTAAAGGTGATAAATCTCTCGCTCTCTCGCTCTGTTGTTAGAGCAGCTCTTGAGATCTATAATGCACTTGAGAAAGAAAACTGTAGAACGGATTAACGCGTCCTTCCTGCGGAGAGAGTTTGCCGGGACGTTCCGTTTAGTCCGTGTTATTTTTGTTTGTTTTTTTTTCCACCAGGCTGCGTTCGGGAGCACCTCAGAGCCCTCGAGAGTAAATAATGGTCCTGCAAGATCCTATTATCTGATAGAGCTGTATGAAAGAAGGTTTCCTCATTCTAGATCCCGTCACGCAGGAATTTCATCAGAGGAGAGTCTCTGAGGAGAGAGAGAGCGAGAGAGAGAGCGAGAGAGAGAGAGAGGGAGAGAGAGGGAGAGAGAGAGAGAGGGGGAGAGAGAGAGTGAGAGAGAGGGGGAGAGAGAGAGAGGGGGAGAGAGAGAGAGGGGGAGAGAGAGAGTGAGAGAGGGGGGGAGAGAGAGAGAGGGGGAGAGAGAGAGTGATGACACACATAGTCGAGCGCAGTGGGAGATAAAGATCTCAGGTTTACTCAGCAGAACAGAGAGCTCCATCCTTTACTGCTGAGTGTTTACACAGAGGTGTGTGGAGTAAACAAAACCTGTGCTCTAGTAAAAGTATTGTTATTTTATAGTAATAATGACTCATGTACAGTAATAAAGTCATTCAATTCAATTCAGTTTTATTCGTGTAGCGCTTTTAACGATGGACGTTGTCTCAGAGCAGCTTTACAGAAACATATAAACACAGGATGGAGATTTTAAGTGTGTGACTTTATCCCAGTTGAGCGAGCCGGTGGTGACGGTGGTGAGGAAAAACTCCCTGAGACGATATGAGGAAGAAACCTTGAGAGGAACCGGACTCAGAAGGGAACCCGTCCTCATCTGGGTAACGATGGATAGTGTGAGAGTAAAAGAAAGTTTATGTTTCTGTAAATCTGCTTTGTGAGTTTTTTGTAAATGTCCGTTGTTAAAAGCGCTGCACGAATAAAACGGAACTGAACGGAATGATCTCTGTGTAATTAACGGAGAGAAATGATGTGTAATGGAGGTCAACTGTCTTATTCATCTTTCCTCATTAAACTGATCCGTCTCAGTGGTCTCGTCATGTTAGTAAAACCGGGCTAAACTCAGACGGAATTAGAGTCCCCTCCGAAAGTATTGGGACAGCAAGGATAGTTCGGGGCTTGTGTTTTTTTTGTTTTTTTGTTGTACACTCAGGACATTTGGGTTTGAGATCAAGAGATGAAGATGGAGAACTTAGGACATGGCACCTTTCGCATCAGACCACCTCATTTTTAGGTGAGCAAAAGTATAGGTAAAGTAAATAACACTTAACATTTGGTTGCATATAAAGCATATAAACCCTTGCTTGGAGTAACTGCATCAACTGATGCTTTCCCAGGCTAGTAGCACAGCTTCCTTCAGCTGTTGGTAGTTATTTGAGCACAAAAGCTCCATATCAAGTATTATCAAGTTTATCAAGAAGAAATTAATGATAATATATAAAAAAATCTCAAAGTGAATGTGCTTCAGTGTCGAGTTGATCTTTAATTCACCTGAATCCCGATAGATGGGCTAGGTAAGTACTGTAGCGTGTGCAGCTGAAAGACAGAAGCAGTAACGTGGTTGCTACGGTTACAGTGTTTTAGATCAGCGTAAAAGGATGAACGGACGAAAAGTGTGTGTGTGTGTGTGTGTGTGTGAAAAGTGTTAAAGTACGCTTTATGTTTTAGCAGACCGCCTCCTCAGAGCCGGACCCCGGAAAACACGCCTCCGGGCTGAGAAACACCCATTTATTATACGTGCAAACGTGCGAAAACAAACAGCGGAGAATGAAAGACACGGGAAGGGATTATAACGTATAGATCAGACGCGTGTTTGTTATGAAGAAATGTGAAGGAGGCGTCCAATTATGGGATTAAAGGACATGTGTGTAATGTGTGTTTTCTCTCAGCAGAACTCCCTTTAGTGTAATTAGTGCTGTGCTGTATCTCACACACTTTACTCTCTCTCTCTCTGTCTCTCTCTGTCTCTCTCACTGTCTCTCTCTCTATCTCTGTCTCTCTCTATCTCTGTCTCTCTCTCTATCTCTCTCTCTCTATCTCTGTCTCTCTCTCTCTCTGTCTCTCTCTCTCTGTTTCTCTCTCTCTCTCTCTCTCTCTCTATCGCTGTCTCTCTATCTCTGTCTCTCTCTGTCTCTCTCTCTGTCTCTCTCTCTCTGTCTCTCTATCTGTCTCTCTATATCTGTCTCTCTCTGTCTCTCTATCTCTGTCTCTCTCTCTGTCTCTCTATATCTGTCTCTCTCTATCTCTGTCTCTCTCTATCTCTGTCTCTCTCTCTATCTCTCTCTCTCTATCTCTGTCTCTCTCTCTCTCTGTCTCTCTCACTGTCTCTCTCTGTCTCTCTCACTGTCTCTCTCTATCTCTCTCTCTCTATCTCTGTCTCTCTCTCTCTCTGTCTCTCTCTCTCTGTCTCTCTCTCTCTCTCTCTCTCTCTATCGCTGTCTCTCTATCTCTGTCTCTCTCTGTCTCTCTCTCTGTCTCTCTCTCTCTGTCTCTCTATCTGTCTCTCTATATCTGTCTCTCTCTGTCTCTCTATCTCTGTCTCTCTCTCTGTCTCTCTATATCTGTCTCTCTCTATCTCTGTCTCTCTCTATCTCTGTCTCTCTCTCTATCTCTCTCTCTCTATCTCTGTCTCTCTCTCTCTCTGTCTCTCTCACTGTCTCTCTCTGTCTCTCTCACTGTCTCTCTCTTTCTCTCTCTCTGTCTCTCTCTGTCTCTCTCACTGTCTCTCTCTGTCTCTCTCTCTCTCTCTCTCTGTCTCTCTATATCTGTCTCTCTCCCTCTGTCTCTCTCTCTCTGTCTCTCTCACTGTCTCTCTCTGTCTCTCTCACTGTCTCTCTCTCTCTCTATCTCTGTCTCTCTATCTCTGTCTCTCTCTCTCTGTCTCTCTCTGTCTCTCTCACTGTCTCTGTCTCTCTCACTGTCTCTCTCTCTCTCTATCTCTGTCTCTCTCTCTATCTCTGTCTCTCTCTCTCTGTCTCTCTCTGTCTCTCTCACTGTCTCTGTCTCTCTCACTGTCTCTCTCTCTCTCTATCTCTGTCTCTCTCTCTGTCTCTCTCTCTATCTCTGTCTCTCTCTCTCTCTCTCTCTGTCTCTCTATATCTGTCTCTCTCCCTCTGTCTCTCTCTCTATCTCTCTCTCTCTCTCTGTCTCTCTCTCTCTATCGCTGTCTCTCTATCTCTGTCTCTCTCTCTCTGTCTCTCTATCTGTCTCTCTCTGTCTCTCTATCTCTGTCTCTCTCTCTCTCTGTCTCTCTATCTCTGTCTCTCTATATCTGTCTCTCTCTCTGTCTCTCTCTCTGTCTTTCTCTCTGTCTCTCTATATCTGTCTCTCTATCTCTGTTTTTCTCTATCTCTGTTTCTCTCTCTCTGTCTCTCTCTCTCTCTGTCTCTCTATCTCTGTGTCTCTCTCTCTGTCTCTCTGTCTCTCTCTCTCTCTCTCTCTCTCTCTCTCTCTCTGTCTCTCTCTCTCTGTCTCTCTCTCTCTCTCTGTCTTTCTATCTCTGTCTCTCTCTCTCTGTCTCTCTCTCTCTGTCTCTCTATGCTGTAAAATACAATGATGATAATTAATTACTAATTAAATCTATAAAAAATACAAAATAATAAAAATTCTGCAACTGAAGCTTCCTGAAATTAAATTTGAAAAAAGGCATGAATTTTTCAAAACACACACACACACGCGCGCATACACACACACACACATACTCCTACACCGGGTTATTCAATTCACAGCCCAAGGACACAAAGACACACTTAGTGTGTTTGTGTGTGTGTGTGTGTGTGTGTGTGTGTGTGTTTGTGTGTGGGTGTTAATATCAACTAACACTATTGTTTTTTTTCTGTATTAATACCATTTATTTATTTATTTATTTATTTATTTAAATTGATTTAAATTCCATTCTTTCGTTCCTTCTTACTTCCTTGTTTTTTCTTTCTTTCTCCTTCTTTTTCTTCCTCTTTCTTTCTTTGGTTTTTCTTTCTTCTTCTTATGTCTTTCTTTCTTCTTCTTCCTTTTTTTCCTTTCTTCTTATTATTCGTTTCTTCCTTTCTTTCCCTATTCCTTTCTTTCTTTCTTTATTCCTTTTTCCCTTTCTTTTTTTCTTCTTTATTCTTTTCCAGAACTGTCCTCTGAAATAAAATGACGGGTTTATTTGACGCCCCTCATATTTAAACGAGGCCTACGTGGTAACTCACGGATAGTAACGGATTATGATCGGTAACAACACCAATACGCATCATGTGTTCCACACGTAACCTCCTTACAGAGGTGGCAAAAACACACCTTAGACAGATGTTCATTTCAGACAGGTGCACAGCGAGAGACCTTCTTGAGAAGGTGATGTCTGTTGTTTCTCTCCCCGCTCTTCCTCAGGGCCGAGCCGATCCTGTCCCGGATAAAAGAAGCCCGCAGTCGGATAATCCTGCCTGCGATAGATAACATCAAATACAACACCTTCGAGGTGCAGCAGTACGCTAACGCCGCTCACGGCTACAACTGGGGCCTGTGGTGCATGTACATCATTCCTCCTCAGGACTGGCTGGATAAAGGAGACGAGACCGCCCCCATCAGGTAAAAACCGCTCGTGCGGCATAAACAACAAACAACAAACAACAAACAACAACAGCATCTTATTGCTGATAAAAAAACACCATCGCACTGTTCTCACACTCTATCAAATGTACAGCGTGTTTAGAGAATTGCAACTGATCAATTCACATAATAAACATTTTTAAACGTGATATTATACACGTGTATTCGTTTAAAAAAAGCTGTTTAGAGACGTCGTGTGAAATGTCTGTTATTTATGAATAAAACATTCCGGTGTACATGATCGTGAAAACACTGTGATTGCACTACACAGCTCTTTTTGGAATTAGTGCGTGTGTGTGCGTGTGTGTGTGTGTGTGTGTGTGTGTGTGTGTGTGGTTGGTTTAAGCATGGTTTTGATGATTACCTAGCTAATGTTTTGGCGTCCCGCTGGTTGTTCCTGTTTGTCCACGACCTGCTTGGCATTAAATCTGCTGATTGCTGCTTTTATTATTTATTTATTTATTTATTTATTTATTTCTCAGCTTCCTTCCTGTCACTGTTACACACTCTGTCACTCGGTGTGTATCTGCTGTGCTGAAGTGGACTTTAAGTGTGTAATGCGGTTGCTGTGGTGTGTTTGGAACCAGTCGATGCCTCTGTGTATCCGTCGCTCCCTCACTTTTTATTGCATGCTGTGTACTCTGTAGTTTTCTCTCTCAGGACTGTATAGCGCAGTACCGGGTTGAGTTTCACCCTGGTGTCTGTTTATAATGAAAATTCATAAAGGAAATTGGTAGATACCCAGCGGAAGTGGAAGAGTCGGTCTAATGATAAAGAAGTGAGCTGGAAAAGAGTGATGGAAGAGTGACGGTGTTTTTAGAGAAATAATAACTCTTCAGCTCTGTATGTAGAGAGATCGAATCGTAAACATGGCCGCAGAGGAACTCATGCCAAACTTGAGAGGAAAGTTTTCAACTGTCACCACGGTTAAAGTCAGTGAGACAGGGTTAGAGTCAGTGAGACAGGGTAAGAGTCAGTGAGACAGGGTTAGAGTCAGTGAGACAGAGTTAGAGTCAGTGAGACAGGGTTAGAGTCAGTGAGACAGGGTTAGAGTCAGTGAGACAGAGTTAGAGTCAGTGAGACAGGGTTAGAGTCAGTGAGACAGAGTTACAGTCAGTGAGACAAGGTTAGAGTCAGTGAGACAGGGTTAGAGTCAGTGAGACAGAGTTAGAGCCAGTGAGACAGAGTTACAGTCAGTGAGACAAGGTTAGAGTCAGTGAGACAGGGTTAGAGTCAGTGAGACAGAGTTAGAGTCAGTGAGACAGGGTTAGAGTCAGTGAGACAGAGTTACAGTCAGTGAGACAAGGTTAGAGTCAGTGAGACAGGGTTAGAGTCAGTGAGACAGAGTTAGAGCCAGTGAGACAGAGTTACAGTCAGTGAGACAAGGTTAGAGTCAGTGAGACAGGGTTAGAGTCAGTGAGACAGAGTTAGAGTCAGTGAGACAGGATAAGAGTCAGTGAGACAGCGTTGGAGTCAGAGAGACAGAATTAGAGTCAGTGAGACAAGGTTAGAGTCAGTGAGACAGGGTTAGAGTCAGTGAGACAGGGTTAGAGTCAGTGAGACAGAGTTAGAGTCAGAGAGACAGAGTTAGAGTCAGTGAGACAGGGTTCATGCCACTGAGACAGAGTTAGAGTCAGTGAGACAGAGTTAGAGTCAGTGAGACAGGGTTCATGCCAGTGAGACAGAGTTATAGTCAGTGAGACAGAGTTAGAGTCAGAGAGACAGAGTTAGAGTCAGTGAGACAGAGTTAGAGCCAGTGAGACAGAGTTAGAGTCAGTGAGACAGGGTTCATGCCAGTGAGACAGAGTTATAGTCAGTGAGACAGAGTTAGAGTCAGAGAGACAGAGTTAGAGTCAGTGAGACAGAGTTAGAGCCAGTGAGACAGAGTTAGAGTCAGTGAGACAGAGTTAGAGTCAGTGAGACAGGGTTCATGCCAGTGAGACAGAGTTATAGTCAGTGAGACAGAGTTAGAGCCAGTGAGACAGTTCCCAGGGTGACTCGTGTCTCTAGTCTCGCTCTGTAGATTAGAGTTTTGATTACAGAGTTACAGGAAGTGGAAGCTCGTCTGTAGCAGTGCAGCTGAGACGCACAGAGACTCTACAGGGGAACACATCTCAGATCTCTCACAGATCCACTGATCAATAAAACACACACACACACACACACACACACACACACTCTGACCCAAACACAACAACATGTACAGCTCTTATTATTATTATTATCATCATCATCGTCATCATCATTATTGTTATTATCATCATTAGTATTATTTTTATTACGTATCTGTTTGTTTTTCTCTCTGATCGTTCTCTCTGATTCAGATCTGATGATGTTGAGATTCTCTTCCAGTTGCTTCTCTTTTTATGGAACTCCAGTTTATTTTAGTTTTATAGTCCCAATGTTCCAAACAGCTGTTCTCTGTTAAAGAGGCTGATTAATCTCTCTCTCTCTCTCTCTCTCTCTCTCTCTCTCTCTCTCTCTCTCTCTCTCTGTGTTAATTAGGACTCCTGCGATGATTGGCTGCTCGTTCGTGGTGGATCGTGAGTATTTTGGAGAAATCGGCCTCCTGGATCCAGGCATGGAGGTTTACGGAGGAGAGAATATTGAACTGGGGATGAGGGTGAGTGGTGTTACACTCACGCCCCTTATTAAATTCATAACCTGTTCCTTTTCCTGTCACATTTCCAATAAAACACATAGGAAGTGTGTGCGGGTTCTTCACCTGTGAAGCTCGCTGGAGGTTTATAGTCGAATATGTTCATGTGATTAAAATTCCCTCAGAGCGGAGCAGGGGCGTGTTGGCACACACTGTCCTCATCGTAATTACAAATCAACGATCACATCAAACCGCCATTCGTTCATTCTACAAACACACAATATTCAGCCAAATATCTAATCACATTCCTGCACTCGTCTTTTTTCTGGGGTTTAAATCTGAGGCTGCCTCGAGGGGGGACACGCTTTCTAAATTCATACGAGGAAATGTGTGGTGTAGCCCACAGTGTGAGGAAGAACACGTTCTGTAGATGTGGGTGAAATGGAGCATGTACATGACAGTCATGGATGTGAGAGGTGGATTTATGAGTGAAAGGATTGAAGGAAGAAGCATGGATGGATGAACAGATAAATGGGTAGAAGTATAGATGGATGGATCCATCCATCCAACAAAATAATGGATGGATGGATGGATATTATGTGGTGAATGGATGTGATTGGTGGATGGATGGATGAAAGAAGCATAGATGGATGGACACAGATAAATAGAAGGACAATGGATGGATAGATGGACGGAAGTTATTTGCTGGAGGAATGGATGTATGGATGGACAGTTGGATGTGATTGGTGGATGGACGTGAAGGGTGGATAGATGGATAGAGACACACCCGTCTCCTCTACTTCTAAGACACGCCCACTGGTCTGAACACAGCTGGAACTCCACATGAAAGCCTTAAATGTAGCTGCTCCCAATAACTGACCCTTATGTCCATGCTCTGGGCCTGGACTGCTCCGCCATCGTGGTGTATTCACTCTCCTGTTAAAACAGCGAGGCTCCGGTGAGCTGTTAACTAGAAAGAAACAGAGAAACATACTCAGATATGATGTGAAATTAACCATTACAGCACGGGGCCATAAATAATTCCTCTTATTGAACATGGCGTTGTTGTAAAATATGTAGATGTCGCCGAAAATACGTTTTATTATCCATCAACACAACAGACTCCAAAACTCATTTTCCTCTCAGATTTCATATTGATTACTGCTGCAGGAGTGTAATGAAGGCTGCAGGAGGTGAGTGAGTGACTTGGTTTAAAAAACGATCGCGAATGGAAATTATTTAGAGAGGAACATTGAAAATGAGATCTAGAACACTGCACAAATGCTAATGTACAGCGTTTGGGCTTTAACTACTGAATGTAATCAGTAGATCAGTGTATCATTAACATTATAGTTACCTTTTTTTAATATATTCAGGACGGAGTCGGTGAATATTAACATTCTCCTGGGTGTGTTTTTTTTTTAATGACTGTTACATAGCACTGACACTGGAGACTCCTTCCATAAACGTTACGTGAACACATTTCTCCCCACTTCACCACATTATTTTTTAATCTGTTCATTATCAGTGGAGCGTCCGCCGTATAAATCCCTGTGAACGAACCGTTGCTATAGAAACCATAACGTATCAGAACGAGAGCATTAATATAAACCTGCGTTACAGTCAGAGCTGCTGTTATAGAGAACTAATCACCACCTTCTGACCAATCAGGATCCAGATCTCAACAGCACCGTGATATACATGTATGAGTACTCGTTCATTCTCCTTCTTTGCACTATATTAAAGATATGTTTTTAAGGTTGTTTCTCTCAAATTATTCAAACCAGATGCATCAAATGAGAATAACCACAAATGTTTACAGCATTCATTCATCCTTAGTAACTGCCTGGTCAGGGTCACGGTGGTTTAAATTAGGCTACTAGTTTGTTTATATTATGGAAAATTGAACCAACTAAATCTGTTATGAAATATTGTGGACACGTACAAACAACAACAATAACTGTGTGAGTGAAAAAAAAACCAGTCTAGTTTATTTCCCTCTAGATGAGACCGGTTCTGTGACGTAGCTGAGGATAAGGAACTGTCACACACCATGCTGACACTCCTGACATTTCTATATCTACTGTACCATCCAGTTTAGGCCACGCCCACTTCAGGTTTAAATCCGAATACAGCTACAGATGTAGATATTTGGAGAACTAAACAGATACAGATTTAGATTGGCACTGGGTATTACACTCTCTAACCCAGTGCTTGGACAGAATATAACAGAACATCCACGTTTGGGTCACGTGTAGAACTCAGCACGACGAGTTGCTTTAACTACCCAAACATTCAGCATCTTCATGACTATCTAGAATCTAGAATCTAGGGATTTTAATGACATTTTAATTCGAAAATGTCAATTATTCTGGATGTATTTAGTTATACACAGTAAATGTACTTGCTATAAGGCATGTGTTAATAATCCAGTTCATTTTAAATGCGAAAAATTAAAGTTGCACAGATGTTAAACTGAGAAATTGATCTCGTTCACCTCTCGCCTGTCAGTTGAGAATTCTCAGCGGTTTTGTTCCATCCAAGAACGCTGCAGAAGAAAAACCGAGCCAGATGCTGGAGTGTTATCATGTCCCAGCAGAAGAAATAAACCCAAACACCAGGTTCTAAAGGAATCCCAATGGTTCTACTGGTTATATCATAGCAAAATGACCCGACCCACTCAAACTAGCATTTTTATAGTGTATGTTCCGTAAATAAGATCTGAAACGGTGTTAAAGTGATTGTAAATCAGTTACATCACTTCAAAGATAGATTTCAAAGTGTGTTTTTCAAATTTGCATTCAACTCCAAACTCCCTTTTACATTACATTTACAGCATGTGGCAGACGCCCTTATCCAGAGAGACTCACATTTATACTACTGAGCATTAAGGGCCTTGCTCAAGGGCCCAGTAGTGGTAGCGTAGCAGTGCTGGGGCGTGAACTCCTGACCTTCTGATCAGTAACCCAGAGCCTTTAACCATCGAGCTTTTAACCACTAAGCCACCACTGCCCCCTTCTTGGTGCCATTTCCTCAGTGTTAAAACTCGGTGCATTATGGGTAATACAAATAATATAAGTAACATCTAATGAGGAAGGATTGCTAATGAGGATGTTCTAGTGTGACTTTTTAAAGCTGACCTTCTTGTAAGAACACCGAGTAGATATGAGCTCCAGCGTTCGGGATGGAGTCGTGCACCGACACGGCAGGAACGACTGAAGGTGATGGATGTTAATTGGAAACAAATGACAGACAGAAAGTTCAGCGGCAGCATGTCTAAAGTTTAATTTGTGTTAAATATCTAAATAGAGGGAGATTAAAACCTCCACAACATTTGCTTAATTCCCACACTGATTGCACACTGGCTTATTTTAGGGTCTAAGCAGATGGTACCGGAACTGTAATGGCTTTTTTTTTTTTTACTGCTGAAATGATATGAGCAGAACAGACCGTTAAGACCTGGAAACAGATTTGGTGGAACAATGGAGAATCTGCTTCCTACAAATGAGCTCTGATGGTGGAGTTTCATGTAGCTCTGATCATCATGCTGAAACAGGTGACATATACTGGTATAACTCTGTATTCTCTGTATAACTGTGCATGATTATAACACTAAAAGCTCTTTATAGACCATTTGGGATGCAAAGTAGTGCTTGGACCCCGAAGATCGCTGCTTAAGGTAATCATGACGCCACCGCAAAATACCTACAATGACACAGATTTCAATCAACACCACATGTGCATATAGACTGTATACTGTATGTGTAGCTATACATCTTTATCTTTATAGCTTGTTCACAAATTGTTGATACGGTGATGTTTTCTGTGAGGAGGTATACACACCGCCCTCCACTAATATTGGCACCCTTGGTAAATATGAGCAAAGAAAGCTGTGAAAAATCGTCTTTATTGTTTAACCTTTTGATCTTTTGTTAAAAAAATTCATAAAAATACTCTGCTCTCATGGATAGCAAACAATTACAAACACAACACAGGTTTATAAAAAAATATATATTTCTTTGTTAAATATAGGTGTGCAACAATTATTTTAGTCAGTACTTTGTGCCAGCTCCCTCTGCCAAGATAACAGCTCTGAGTCTTCTCCTATAACGCCTGATGAGGTTGGAGAATACATGGCGAGGGATCTGAGAGCGTTCCTCCATACAGAACCTCTCCAGATCCTTCACATTTGGAGGTCCACGCTGGTGGACTCTCCTCTTCAGTTCACCCCACAGGTTTTCTATGGGGTTTGGGTCAGGGGACTGGGATGGTCATGGCAGGACCTTGATTTTGTGGTCAGTAAACCATGTTTGTGTTGATTCTGATGATGTTTTGGATCATCGTCCTGCTGGAAGATCCAACCACGGCCCATTTGAATCTTTCTGGCAGAGGCGGTCAGGTTTTCATTTAATATCTGTTGATATTTGATAGTCCATGATGCCATGTATCCTAACAAAATGTCCAGGTCCTCTGGCAGAAAAACAGCCCAAAATATTAAAGATCCACCTCCATATTTAACCGTGGGCATGAGGGACTTTTCCATATGGCTACCTCTCTGTGTGAGACAAAACCACCTCTGGTGTTTATTACCAAAAAGCTCTATTCTGGTTTCATCTGACCGTAGAACCCCATCCCATTTGAAGTTCCAGTAGTGTCGGCACACTGAAGACGCTCGAGTTTGGCCTGCTTGTTACCTCATATTTATACCCCTGTGAAACAGGAAGTCATGGTCGAACAATATCCTGTTCCTACTCACCCAGATGTACTAAAAAAAAGTAAAATATCAATGGGAATACGCTTCAAATATATTTTTCAGTCAGAGATAAAGCTGTAACTTTTTGTTAAGTTTTATGACGTCTTCAGAGGAGCAGAGGAGCTTATGATTTCTGTAGTTTCTCACTAACATCACAAACCGCGTTGCTTTTGTTGTTGTTTTGTTTTGTCTTATTAGCTTCATGAGAGAGAATAAAGAGAGGGCTGGTGAAGGAACGACGTATAATGTAATAGAGAACAGGAAATACCGCCTTAAATCTAACTATAGTTACATTTAACATAACATTAAATAAAACTATAAACAGATCAAATGTATGACGTCATCCTTTAATAAATAAAAATTGTAATTGTGGACAAATCGCTGTGGTATAAAAGGAATAAAACACCTGGAGATGTGCTGACGTTTTTACTGTAACAGTAACACACACACACACACACACAGTGTTTATTATTTACTCATCACACATTTAAATCAGATTGAAGTTTTGAACCTTTGATGCATGTATCACTCACGACTCGTCCAGTTTAAATGTTCCACACGTTGCTGTTTGCACAGATTCAGTTTCAGAGAAACTGAAGGAAGTTTGAAGAGGTTTTATTTGTTCGGAGATGTTATTATTGCAGTCAGGAGATTCATTACAGCATCTAGCATTCTTCTGTACGGTACCGAATCTTCTCCCGGAGCCTTTCAGCTAAACATTCTCCCTGTAGAGGAATATCTCCATCAAGGACACTGGTTTATTTGTAGTGTGTGTGTGTGTGTGTGTGTGTGTGTGTGTGTGTGTGTGATCTAATGGTGCACATGAAGCGCATTCAGTTTTACTTTTTTTTTAAACAGCAGTGAAGCACATCACACACATCTCACTGCCACAAAATGAAATTATTATTATTATTATCATTATTATTATTATTATAATTATAAATAATAATAATAATAATAATAATAATAAAGATTAGATTCTTCTTCAGCAGAGGCAGCTTTGGAGTCTGAGCTTCAGAATTGAGTAGACAGCCTTTAGGTGTTAGATTGAGACCGCTCCATGATGTCAGATACCCAGATAACACATTTATTACCTGTAGTTAGACTGCAGTATGTAATTGTTATAGTTAAACTCCTTCTAATTACTCATTAACACTAATAAGATTTGTTCTGCCCACGTCCTGTCCTCCGTGTTTGTTATTTTTCCCCCTCATCTTACAAAAGGAGATAAAAAAGCGCTTGGCATCACTCTGGGCATTTCTAAATTACTGAACTTTCGGAAGCTCGGGGGGGAAGGAAAAACGCTGGCGGCGGTGGTTTTGATGAGCCGCATCCTGCAGGACTGCGTGTGCACTGGAGCCTGAGGAACAAACACCCAGTGTGAGAGCGGCCTCAGTGTTTGATAATAAAAACTCGAATATAATCCAAATCAAAGCTCCGAGACGTTTCATGGTGTGATTTTTCAAACTCGTTTCTAAACTGTTTGAATGATTACTGATCAGAAGAGTGTGTGTCTCGAATCCCACTACACGCTATATATCGCACTAAACGCGGTGGAAATGACGGATCACGGTGCCGAGCTAAACCACGAGCCCAGCCTCTGCAGGTCTTCACCTTAACCTCATTACCGTCCTTTTCTCTCGTCAATATCCGCACTGTAAAACCGACTGCACGCGCTCCATCAATACCCATGAAGCGCGCGTCTCTCACCGGACGAATAAATCCATTAGTCATGCTTAATGAAGCAGGAGGTATTTATCCCATCGATTGGTGCGTGTGTTTTTCTCTCTAATCACATCATCACAGGGTCAGAGCGAGTGCTGATAAATTATTCAGCCTCATAAATAACCACATCCTCGCACACAGCACTGGCAATGAATCAGTAATCCAATCAGCGGTTAAAATAAAAGAACATGTTATAGATCTCTGGTGGGAAGAGAGAGGAAAAGAGAAAGGATTTTATCTGTGATTTAAATAAGGAAATGGAGGCTCTGGGCACAGGGGTGGCTCACTGGTTAAGACGGTGGGTTACTTATCGGAAGGTCATGAGTTCAAACCCCAGCACTGCTAAGCTACCGCTGTTGGGCCCTTGAGCGAGATCCTTAACCCTCAACTGATCAGATATATAAATGAGATAAATGTAACTCACTCTGGATAAGGCCGTCCTCCGAATGACGTGTTCTGTAGATTTTGGGGGAGTGAGTTCCGTAACTACGCCACCAGCAGTGGAGAGACTGAATTTATGGACACAGAGAAGTCCTAGGTTTGATGAGTGAAGGGAGCGTGTTGGTGTGTAAGTGTGCAATAAGTGTGCAGTAAGTCACATGGTACTGGGGCGCGAGACCGTTTAAGGCTTTGAAGGCTTTGAAGGCGAGGAGCAGAAGTTTGAATGTGATGCGACAGGAGACAGGCAGACTGCAGCCCAGCCACAGTGGGAGTAATATGTTTGGACTGTTTTGTACGGGTCACAACGCGCGCTGCAGAGGTTTGAATGTATTGTAATTTGGTAATCAGCTTAGATGGGAGGCTGAAAAACAGACAAATGCAGTAATCAAGTTGTGATGTTATGAAGGCGTGGACCAGTGACTCAGCATCCTTCAGGCTAAGAACGGGACGCAGTCTGGCAGTTTGTGTGAGAGATTTGATGTGTGCGCCGAAAGTCAGAGATGGGTCAAATGTTATTCCAAGATTTTTTTTTCAGAGGGCTTTGTGAGGAAGGCATCAATATCCAGGCTTATTTCAACATTTTGTCTGCAAGCTTGTGAGCCAAAAATCATTATTTCAGCATTTTTCTGAGCATTGAATTTGAGAAAGTTATTGTTTAGCCACTGTTTTATTTGGTGAACGCAGGCTGTCAGTGCACTGGTCGAGATGGATATGTCAGACCGGGCGGTTGCATAGATCTGTGTGTCGTCGGCATAGCAGTGGTATTGGGGATTGTGACGACGAATGATGTGACCGTGGGGAAGAATATAAATTATGAAACGGAGAGGGCCAAGAACGGAACCCTGGGGAACGCCTGGACTGGGGGCCAGTGGGGGACTTGAAGCCTTTAACATAAACAAAATATCTATGATCTGTGAGATATGATAGAAAGCAAGCGTGAGCATCGCCAGTGATACCTTCGTCTGTGAGACAGCAGAGGAACGTTTTGTGTCGACCGCAGCACTCAGGTCAATCAGTATTAGAATACTGTGTTGAGGTGGAAGTGTGTTGTAGATCGTTGTCTTGCTGCATGATGAAGTTCCGCCTGATTCATTTGGATGCATTTCTCTGTTAATCTGCAGACAGAATGTTCCTGTAGACTTCTGAATTCATTCTGCTGCTACCATCACGAGTTCATCATCAGTAAAGATTAGTGAGAATGTTCCAGAAGCAGACATGCAAGCCCAAGCCATGACGCTACCTCCACCATGTTCCACAGATCAGCTTGTATGTTCTGGATCATGAGCAGATCCTTTCTTTCTCCACACATCTTTTCCTTTCCATCACTTTGGTAGAGGTTCATCTCGGTTCCAGAACTTTTGTGGATCATCTCTGTATTTCTTTGTGAATTCCAGCGGTCTGCATCTTGTGGTATGGCCTCTGTTTTTCTGCTCTCGAAGTCTTCTTCGAACGGTGGACTGTGAGACCTTCACCCTGCCCTGTGGAGTTTGTTGGTGATGTCACTGACTATTGTTTTTTTAAAACTCCACAGTTTAACATCAGACTACGCTCCTTTGAGTTATCACTCAAAAATACACAAAAAGAGCGGTCTACTTTATTTCCACCATTAAAACAGCACGAGTCATTCGACCTGTGAATCTGGAATGACTGGCAAGTCGGTGTGAATACTTTGAACTCTCCAATATTAAGCCCCGCCCCCTTCCCCAATCTTATATCAGTCATCTTTCATCCTGATTTTCCCGCTTGACAGATGTGTCGACGTGGCGTTTCTGCTCTCAGCCATGGTAAATGAAGAACGTTTTGAATCCGTCAGTGTGCTCAACACCATTACACAAGTATGTATTGAACATCAGTGCACCATGTTGTCAGAAACGGCACAGTGTTGTAGTGTTGTTGTTTATTGTGAAAAATATTGTCTGGTATTTTATCCGATCTTCGGCCGTCTGTTCCCCCAACAGTCTGTGCCCTCTGTAGCCTCAGAGTACTGTCTGTCATGTGGTCTTCTGCTGTTGTAGCCAATTCACCTCATGTTTGTGTATTCTGAGATGCTGTTCTGCTCACCACGGTGGTAAAGAGTGTCTTTAATATTTGTTATTCAAGAACAATCTAAAAGTGGCATTTTAAAGAGGATTTTAAACAGGATTAGCAGAAATTCAACAGAAACGTTACTGAGCAGATCACACAGACTCGATCAACACGATTACAGTGTGTGTAACCACTTACACCAACTACACATGCACTAATACACATACCCACAAACTCTCTCTCTCTCTTTCTCTTTCTCTCTCTTTCTCTCACTCTCTCTCTCTCTCACTCTCTCTCTCTCTCTCTCTCCATCTCTGTGGATGTTATTGGCAGATGCTCAAATGCACTTTTGAGATGATGCACCTTTCATTACATTATATTGATTTTTTTTCTGTAATTAGATGGAGATTCATTACATTTACTTCACTGTTATTTATTTATGAGTAAGTTATAATTCTCACTGAGAGAGAGAGCGAGAGAGAGAGAGAGAGAGAGAGCGGAGTGGTGCAGAACGGACCTCGATCATGACTCATTCCATTCCATACAGAAGTCTCACTGTACCCAGAGACCTGGTTCAGAGTGTGTGTGTGTGTGTGTGTGTGTGTGTGTAAAACAGTTGTGGATAAAGAGTGATAAAGGGTGATGGAAACAGTGTAATTAGATGGTGTGGTTAGGAGCGCATCTATTTCCCTGGCTGTCTGTCTGTCTCTCTCACTCTCTCTCTCTCTCTCTCTCTCTCTCTCATCCTTTAACACTGGTGGTTGTGGGTTTTATTATTCATATACATCATCAGTTTTAGCGGCTGATCAGTGAAATTGTGGAAAATCTAATTAAATTAACTGCTGTTTAACTTGCAGAGTACATCACATAAAACTGCCTGGTTCAATTAACGCTAAAATAACACACACCCGGAGAGAGAGAGAGAGAGAGAGAGATGGACAGAGAGAGAGAGAGAGAGAGAGATGTGTCAGTGCAGTCAGGGCGCAGTTAGAACAGCGGTACTAGAACAGTTGTAGTTCAGTGGTTAAGGCTCTGGGCTACTGATCAGAAGGTTCGTGCCCCAAGCTGCCACCGTATCATGGCTGACTCTGCACTCTGACCCCAACTTCCTAACACCTGTACCGTGTGTGTAAAAGTGTTCTAACAGCCTTTTGGAACACCAAACTTTACTTTTCTAAGCATAGAGGAGTTGGCATTTACATCTACAAACTGATAACAATCAGTCAGATAAGACCTGAGCCAGTATCGGTATCGATCACAAGCAAGGAGATACAACCCTGATCAGAGGCGAGGCGGTAATTCGGCATTTACTACTTTAACCAGTGCTGTCTCAGTACTGTGATGAGGCCGAAATCCTGAGTGAAATATTTAATGTGTGTAACTCCTGTATGGTGTGTGTGTGTGTGTGTGTGTGTGCGTGTGTGTGTAGGTGTGGCAGTGTGGGGGCAGTATGGAGGTTTTGCCCTGTGCCCGAGTCGCTCACATCGAACGCACTAAGAAGCCCTACAACAACGACATCGACTACTACGCCAAGCGGAACGCCCTGAGGGCCGCTGAGGTCTGGATGGATGAGTTCAAGTCCCATGTCTACATGGCCTGGAACATCCCCATGAATGTAAGTGCTAATGCTAACCATGAGAATCCTGCTAACAATGCTAACGCTGCAAACCCTGCTAAACATGCTAATTCTGCTAACTATGCTAACAACGATGGCCACAATCTAATGGGAGGAGGGGCATGTTATAAAAACTGAATACAATACTACCTCATGTTGGCGGTAGAACAAACTCACACACACACACACACACACGCACACACACCTCAGTAGAGCATCACAGCGACTAGCATTACTTCACTTCAATCCCATAATTCTCCACTGTGCTAACACAAGCCACTGACACTAATAGCAGTAATTAAACTTCTGATGAGCCGTGTAGCATCAGGGCTAATGAAGGAACAATGAGGGTCTCAGATGACTGACAACACACACTCACACACACATGCACACACACACACACACAAAATCTGTGTTCCACATAATGCCACTTTAATTTACTTGTTATTTCATTACACACTAATTCAGTATGCATTTATAAACCAACATGCCACTTGCACTGCATTATGGGTAATACACACACTCCCTCACCTCACACACTGAGAATACACACCGTGTAGACACTCCCAAATGAGATAACCACCATCAAGAACATCTGATCATCTGAATCTGAAGAAACTGGAAGAACTGGAGGCAGGAAAATTACAAAGTGATCAAGGGGCGTGGCCAGGGCAAAGCCAGAATTCAAAAACCACCAGGAAACAGTAAAAAGGAGTGAAGGAGGCGTGGCTTCTGTATCAGTTAGTACCACTGTAGGAGGTGTGGCCTGAGTAGTGTCATGTTAGTTCCACTCAAGGGGGCGTGGCCTATATTTGTCAGTCTCAGTGAAGGAGGTGTGGCCTATATATCTGTCAGTCTCAGTGAAGGAGGCATGGCCTCTATCTGTCAGTCTCAGTGAAGGAGGCGTGGCCTCTATCTGTCAGTCCTAGTGTAGTAGGCGTGGCCAATATCTGTCAGTCAGTGAAGGAGGCATGGTCTCAATCTGTCAGTCTCAGTGAAGGAGGCGTGGCCTCTATCTGTCAGTCTCAGTGAAGGAGGTGTGGCCTCTATCTGTCAGTCCTAGTGTAGTAGGCGTGGCCTCTATCTGTCAGTCAGTGAAGGAGGCATGGTCTCAATCTCTCAGTCTCAGTGAAGGAGGCGTGGCCTCTATCTGTCAGTCTCAGTGAAGGAGGCGTGGCCTCTATCTGTCAGTCAGTGAAGGAGGCATGGTCTCAATCTGTCAGTCTCAGTGAAGGAGGTGTGGCCTCTATCTGTCAGTCTCAGTGAAGGAGGCATGGCCTCTATCTGTCAGTCTCAGTGAAGGAGGCGTGGCCTCTATCTGTCAGTCTCAGTGAAGGAGGCATGGCCTCTATCTGTCAGTCTCAGTGAAGGAGGCGTGGCCTCTATCTGTCAGTCCTAGTGTAGTAGGCGTGGCCAATATCTGTCAGTCAGTGAAGGAGGCATGGTCTCAATCTGTCAGTCTCAGTGAAGGAGGCGTGGCCTCTATCTGTCAGTCTCAGTGAAGGAGGTGTGGCCTCTATCTGTCAGTCCTAGTGTAGTAGGCGTGGCCTCTATCTGTCAGTCAGTGAAGGAGGCATGGTCTCAATCTCTCAGTCTCAGTGAAGGAGGCGTGGCCTCTATCTGTCAGTCTCAGTGAAGGAGGCGTGGCCTCTATCTGTCAGTCAGTGAAGGAGGCATGGTCTCAATCTGTCAGTCTCAGTGAAGGAGGCGTGGCCTCTATCTGTCAGTCTCAGTGAAGGAGGCATGGCCTCTATCTGTCAGTCTCAGTGAAGGAGGCGTGGCCTCTATCTGTCAGTCTCAGTGAAGGAGGCATGGCCTCTATCTGTCAGTCTCAGTGAAGGAGGTGTGGCCTCTATCTGTCAGTCCTAGTGTAGTAGGCGTGGCCTCTATCTGTCAGTCTCAGTGAAGGATAGTTTTTAAAACCTTACTTCTTGCAGGTGCAGAGGATCTGTGTGTGAAAAAAATCATAAACAAGGATTATTAATTAATAAAAACGCATAACGTGTCCAGGGAGGAAAAGTCAACAGAGCAGCACAGTCATTACTCCACATCAATCCCATAATCCTCCACTGCACCAACACAATCCTCTCATGCTAACAGCTGTAATTAAACTACTGATGAGCTGCATAGCATTAAGGCTAATGAAGGAACAATGAGGGTCTCAGATG
>NC_071276.1:20478281-20528281 GCF_023375685.1 Ictalurus furcatus | reverse complement strand
TCATTATGTCTGTCTGAGTCCCTGTCTGTCTCTCTCTCCCTCTGTTTGTCTCTCTGTTTCTCTTCTCTTGGTCTTTCTCTGCATCTCTGTCTTTCTTTATCTCTATTTTCTCTTTGAGTCTGTCTCTCCATCTGTCTGTCTCTCTGTCTGTCAGTTTGCTTCTCTCTCTTGGTCTGCTTCTCTATCTCTCTCTGTCTCTCTCTCAGTAATGGAAGTGTGTAATCCTACCCTAGGGGAAATACTCCAGCTGTATCGGAACATTACATTACAGTAATGACCTGTGTTACACGATACAGCATCATTTCACCGACCCCCCAAACCCGCCCCCCCCCCTCGCTCCCGCGGGCGTACAGGTGGGTAAGAAATGAAAGGAAAAAGCTGAGTAAAAGAGAGGAGAAGCTTAAGTGCAGGTGACATTAACATCCTCCAGTCCTCTGTGGTGTGTATACAGTAGCAACGAAGCAAGTACGAGGTCAAGCACGTAACACGTAAATCACGCGAGCGGTCTGGAAGTGTAATGACCTTGCTATGTTAGTTATACTGTAGTGTTTTAAAGCAGCGTTCCGTGTGAGATTAATGTCGGTTTGGTCCGTTCAGTAGGAGTGTGATACACGGGGATGATGCGGAGGTCACGACAAACCGTCAGCCGATACAGTTCATCCCCTGCTTACCTTTAATACACCTGATAGTCTCCCGTTGTTATAATAACATGGTCAGTAAGGCAGAGTGACCGCTGAACCCATCACTGTTCCTCTTTAAGCTGCGGACGTGCTAACAGACGGGTTTCAGCGCTAATCGATTCCCCACAGCCGCTTTTTGTTTCAGCGTTTACGTCGATTTGCTTTGAGCGATCGTTTCTTTCTCTACAGCGCACAATAGGATGAGCTACATTTCCCACGGCGTGCCACCTGATCCCAGGTGCAATATTGTCTTTCAGCTGAATTATTGAGTGCAGTACAGTGGCTTTACAGTAATGGACTCGCTGTATTCGGGGCTATCAGGTGTGGAAATATGTAAGAGAGTGTTGCTGTAATATAATAATAATATAGAAATGGAATATTTGAGACATTACAGCAGAGTATCTGGGTTAACATGTTTGTAGTGTTGGTATTAGACAGTATAAACACACGTGTGTGTGGGGGGGGGGGTCTCCTGTTGTCATGGTGCAGTGGTGCTGATTTCTTTTAACTGAATTTATTTTATTCAAAGCCAAGTCATGCTGATAATAAACCTGAAAACATGGCGATGAGCGTTGTGCTAATTTTCTATATAAAGCGCACTTTTCCATAACTACGCTAAGCCACTGTTATGTTATTCTTACACACAAGTCCAACTAATATGTAGCTAGCATGGTTTAACTCAGAAGTACGACAAGTTCCCAAGATAGTGTCTCTGGTGATGAAGCATCGTGTTTGCACCATCGACAAAAAGGTTAGCAGTCTTTGGCTAACATTTCAGTTTCGAGCTTCGTAAAGACGTCATTCGAGTCTAGCTAGCGTCTTCGTTTTCCCTCAGTTCCATGTTATGCTAGCGTTGAGTTACAGAACGGTTTTTGTTCTGCACTTTTTTATATTTGGTGTAGTTTTGCCGCCGTTTCACGTCCTTTCCGTTTCCTGATTTCTGGAAAGATCTTCTAGCGTCCGTTCAAACTAATTCATGATGCCTAGTTAGTTTCTTACCAACAGTCGGACACATGCGTAGCAGGTGGTGCGATTCAGAAAAGAGTAGCGCGCTTAACCTCTTAATCAGCATGCTGTTTATTTAGGAATCATTATCAGAGTCCAGAGCGGGGGTCAGAACACCGGCAGATTATACAGAGACTTATTCTGAGAATACAGAGACGTCCCACATTTTGAAAGTACCTGTACTACGTAGGTGAATGGAGGTGGGTATGCAGGTGGAGATGAGTCAGGTTAGTGATTTATCCAGCCCTGCAGCTACAGGTAATGCTACTTAATGAATTCGTCGATTTGAGTCAACAAGCTCAATGTAAATGACACCTAACATATACGTTATGTGCTGTGATCTCCATGGAAACATTTCCCTCACAACATGCTGCAGTGGCTTTTGTAACGATCCACTACTGAAGTTTCCTCTTGCCCCCTGAGCTCTAACCTGATTGGCCAGATGATTATTTGCATTATGAAGCCTTTCAGATTCTGGAAGTACTTCTCAGAATAAGAGCGTCCACCAGACGGTTGTTAACGTGATGGATGCGGTGTCTTTCTGCTGTTTTGATGATGAGAATTAATATGTGCAGCCACTAATTGCCTCCTTGGGGATAAGTAAAAGTTGATTTAATTCAGTAAGGAATCCGAAGAGCTCCGAGCGTCGTGGCTTCGTGAGCTTCGCAGTGGAACGCTGTCTTGTTCTTGTGCGCTTGTTTGTAATAGGAATCGCCTCAGATCAAATCATGCTGCTTTTTTTTAAACTTTTTCTAACCAGTTTTCCTCTGATTTTCTCTTCCAGTTAGCGCGGTACTCTACAGAGGGCGTGCTGCAGTTAGGACCCCTGGGCTCTACCACGTTTTTACCGGACACTAAATGTCTGATTGACGATGGGCGGGGTCGAACGCCGAGCTTAAAGAAATGTGACGCAGTGTCGCGATCCTCACAGAGACTTTGGGACTTCACACAGGTACAGTGAATTATTTACTGCATCATCAGTGCTGTATGTCCTTTTAATGTGCAGCACAGTCAGGTGTACAACGTGGGTTTAATGCTAAGGGCGTGACATGGCAAATATATCACATTTCAATATTTTGCATTAATACGTGATATGTATCATGATATTTAGTAGAGCCATATTATGAAGAATGCTAAAATATATTTATTTATTTATTAAAAATAGTTTAATGGGGAGTAAAAATGACAATATTAGACTTGAATATTCAGAACATATCAATGACGATATCAACCATATTAACCCCATGATACTAATATACTGTGATATCGATTTATTATCATATCACCCGGTCTCATGTACTACCAGAAAAGGAAACGGAGACAGAAACACAGACAGACAGATGGACATGCAGACAGACAGACAGACAGAAAATTAGACAGAGAGAAGGACAGAAACGCAGACAGAAATGCAGACAGACAGAAACACAGACAAAGAGAAATGCAGACAGACAGACAGAGATGCAGACAGACAGACAGAAACAGACAGAAACACAGACAGACAGACAGAAACAAACAGAAACACAGACAGACAGAAACGCAGACAGACAGACAGAAACACAGACAGACAGACAGAAACAGACAGAAACGCAGACAGACAGACAGAAACACAGACAGACAGACAGAAACAGACAGAAACACAGACAGACAGAAACACAGACAGACAGAAACGCAGACAGACAGACAGACAGAAACAGACAGAAACACAGACAGACAGAAACGCAGACAGACAGATAGATATGAAGATAGAAAGAGATCTAATAGAAGACAGAGAGATGTTCAGACAGTGTTTATATTTTTCAGAACGGTCCGATTATAAACAGAGACACGGGCCGCTGTCTGGAGGTGGAGATGTCTAAGGAGGCGAGTTTTGGGCTGCGGTTGGTTCTGCAGCGCTGCTCGGGACAGAAGTGGATGATCCGGAACTGGATTAAACACCCCAGACACTGAGGGAGCTGAAGAACACACGGCCTCCCCTCTGTCTGCGTGACGGACTGACGCCTCAGCGCTCTGTCACGGCGGTGTGTGTGTGTGTGTGTGTTGTGTGTGTGCGTGTTCCTGCGCTCGGCCGGACTCTGCATCAGGCTGAGACGCTTTTTCATCAGCAGACATTAAGACGAGACGTCAGAGACGAACGGACGATCATATTTCAGAGTTAAGGTTTGAAGAGGAAGCTCTGGAGGAACGTGCATCAGCGCTTCCACTCAGACTGCAGAGCGAGTCACTGATAAACTCACTGCGTTACTGACTCTCCACTCAAACACACAGCGTTTCACAGTGAAGAATACGCAGAACTCGTCAACGCTTCACTCCTCTCCTCCACTCCTCCTCTCCTACTCTCCTCCACTCCTACTCTCCTCCACTCCTCCGCTCCTCCACTCCTCCACGCCTCCACTCCTCCGATCCTCTACTCTTCCTCTCCTCCAATCCTACTCTCCTCCACTCCTCCGCTCCTCCACTCCTCCACGCCTCCACTCCTCCGATCCTCTACTCTTCCTCTCCTCCAATCCTACTCTCCTCCACTCCTACTCTCCTCCACTCCTCCGCTCCTTCACTCCTCTACTCCTACTCTCCTCCACTCCTCCACTCCTCTACTCCTACTCTCCTCCACTCCTACTCTCCTCCGCTCCTCCGCTCCTCCACTCCTACTCTCCTCCACTCCTCCTCTCCTCCTCTCCTCCACTCCTCCTCTCCGTCTTCCCGTGGGTCAATCCTTCAGTCTCGTTCTTCATCAGCTGTTCGGTGCGGGGTCAATCACATCACATATCTGATACGCGCACCAGCTAACACACACTTTAACTAGCTAACACACACACGCTAACCAGCAACACACACACACATACAAAACACAAAAGCACACCAACACAAAAACTCATCCTGTCACATCACCAACACACAAAAGCACACCAACACACACCAGAACTGCTCCAACACTCACTAACACACACCAGAACACTCACTAACACACCAACACACTCACTAACACACACCAACACACACCAACACACACCAGAACACTCATTAACACACACCAACACACTCAATAACACACACCAACACACTCACTAACACACACCAACACACTCACTAACACACACCAGAACACTCACTAACACACACCAGAACACTCATTAACACACACCAACACACTCAATAACACACACCAACACACTCACTAACACACACCAACACACTCACTAACACACACCAGAACACTCACTAACACACACCAGAACACTCACTAACACAGTGTAACCCTGCGTTCACGCTAGCAAGTGACAGTGCAACAACTTCGTGTTTTGTGCGACAAGCAGCAATTTAATTCACATAGATAGTCATAATTGTACGAACAGCAATAAATCCGTACGATTGGCTCCGGCAAAATTCCTCGGACCAATCCTACGGCCCGAGTTACATCGAATCGGCGCTTAGGTCCCGTTCGACCGCAGAAACGCCACAGTCGTACATCTTCCTGGGTTTATTTGTGACATTAACAGTGACATTTTAAACAAACAAAACACAGTGATGTTTATGAACTTATCGTTAGAGCATGTATACTGCCATTTCATATCGGAACCTGAAAAATGACAGGCCACGCCCACAAAAGGGCTGCATCGTCTAGCTGACTTCTAGAGTCCCAGACAGTAGTATGTTGAAGTGAGTGTCCCAGTGGTACCCACACAGTCTGCCATTTCCCATAGGTTTTCCAGCTAATATTACCCAGGAGGCAGGGGGCGGAGCTTAGTGACGGTTTGCTTCGCCGGATTCAAGCACGCCTTTTAGAGAGGTGCAAATGAAATGCGTAAACATAATCGAGGGAACGGTGAATTGAATTCTGTAGTATAAATGATACGATAAATGACGTGCTAGTGTGTCCCAGTACTTGCGTAGTCATTTTTGTGTGTTTTTCTTCACAAAAAGAGTGTGTAACGCCGTCCTTACAGTATGTACAGATGGGATTGAGCTAGCATGGACGCAGAGTAACGCTACGACGTTAAGGTCTTTCAGACTTTCACACTTGTGCTTATTTCCAGATCTGAAGGTCTTTGAACTGAGTGTAACTTTTTTGCACACTAGAGACCCCGATATCTGATCCACCTGAGTTCAAGGCTGAGAATACCCAAACACACACTAACACTAGCATACATACACAATAAATGGTAAAACACACACACACACACACACACACACACACACACTGCACCACTGTCTATCACTGCAATAGCACACAGAGTGTAAACAGCTTGATCATTATCACCAGCTCAACACCTCCATCCTTTTCAACCTGACGAGGAAGCCGAGTCTGAAAGGTTTTACACCTGGCATCAACACTAAATTAACACTATGTTTAATGAAACAGTGCTCATTTAGGGCCTTTAAGTGTCCTGCTCATATATCACTGATTCATCATTTTAATTACACATTCATCAGCAAAACGTTTCTTACATCACGTTGTGTTTATATTTAATGTCGGGCCTTTAGATATATATTTATATATTTTCTACTTTGTTTTAGAGGATGGTTATAGAGTGTGTATGCTCTTGTACCGTGCACTTCTTATTCATTCATGTCTATTGATATCTTACGCCAAATGTAGTGGATCAGCTGAGACGTGTTCTATTTGCTTCTTTAAGCTGAGTTCACACAAACAGCAAGCGGCTGTGGATCAGGTGGTAGAGCGGGTCGTCCACTAACCGTAGGGTCGGCGGTTCGATTCTCGGCCCATGTGACTCCACGTGACTCCACACACCGAAGTGTCGTTGGGTAAGACGCTGAACCCCAAGTTGCTCCCGATGGCAAGTTAGCGCCTTGCGTGGCAGCTCTGCTACCACTGGTGTGTGTGTGAATTACAGTGTAAAGCGCTTTGTAGAACCACTAAAGTTAAAAAAGCACTTCATGTACCATTTATGGCTGCAAGTCAGCAGTCGCTGTACTATGAAGTCACCAGTATACGTTCCTACTACTGGTTGCCATAGTAACCCATTTATCAGTGGGTAACTATCATTCCACTTTTGACATCAAACCCGTTTTCTTGCTGCTAAAATGAAACATTCTGGAGGGCGAGCGTTTGTATACAAAATACATCAGTGTATACTGTATATGCATCATATCCTACGAGATGAAGGTGAAGCAGTGCGTGTGCTTTGCCACTGTGGCCAACTAACCACGGAGAAAGCTTAGCTTAGCTTATGGCCTTAGCACGTTTAAAGCAAAATAATAGCTAGCGAGCACAGGAGGCTACGAATCACGTCATATTTGAAACTTTTCTCAACTTTCTCACGTCGCCGGACACGCCCACATCTAGTCCCCGGCGGTCACTGTCACTTGTGTCGCCAGACACGCCCACGTCTAGTCCCCGGCGGTCGCTGTCACTTGTGTCGCCAGACACGCCCACGTCTAGTCCCCGGCGGTCGCTGTCACTTGTGTCGCCAGACACGCCCACGTCTAGTCCCCGGCGGTCGCTGTCACTTGTGTCGCCAGACACACCCACGTCTAGTCCCCGGCGGTCGCTGTCACTTGTGTCGCCAGACACGCCCACGTCTAGTCCCCGGCGGTCGCTGTCACTTGTGTCGCCAGACACGCCCACGTCTAGTCCCCGGCAGTCGCTGTCGCCGGAAGTCGCGAGCTTGTGTGATCGTACCTTTCGTTTTTGCTCTGCAGCACTGTGACTATGCAGTTCGCACCACGCTTACATGTATTACTTGTTATCTACTTCATCCATATAGCTCCAGTGCAAGCTACGAAGCTGACGCGTTCGTGTTGTCCGATCGGCTACATCTGCGGTACGGCCGGATATCGTACACGTTTTACGTTTTGTTTCTGCCAAAATTATTCTTCTAAATGCATGTATCATTTCATCGCCACGATCCTCTTTTAAGTGACGAGAGATCAATCGTCTGCTGAGGCTGGTTCATTCTGCACCTTCATCGTCCACCGCATCAGCAGAAAACATTGTAGTTCTCGTAAACACCACCAAACAAGACGGAGGAATAACACCAGCATGTCCACACCATCATCACCACCCTGCCTTTAATAGAGGAGCAGGTACATATACTGCTTTATTTCTTATTTTGTCATTCATTACAGTATCTGTCCTGCGTCAGGTGTCCACCCCGCCAGCAGCTGGTCCGCCCTTTTTATTTGTGTTATCACACAACTGCAATAAGCGTGTGGGTCTGTGACAGGGTGGACACGCAGTTTATTCTCTCTCCGGCGAATCGATCGGCCCGTGATTATTCGACCTTTCGTCCGCGCGCTACGAGTTGATGATTAGCGATAAGGGAAGGAAAATGAAACAGCAGTGTATTAGTGCATCGCGATAGCCGAAAGGAAGTCTAAGGCGATCGTTATGTAATAAGTTATAGACTAGACGCTCGTTTAGCACCTCGGAGCGCTAATCTGTGACCAAACATTCACACCGTCGTTCAGCTGCACTCTTCTCACCAGAATCGACCCGATAATAACGCAAGGCGAGCTGACAAAGAGACGACATTCATTTCACACTGCAATAGAGTCTACCGAAGGCGGAATAATTCACAGGTTCGAGCGTTAAAGCGTTGACGGTTTTATTTTGTACCAGAATGTTTGATTTGATTCGAGACTGTGATCATGACAATAAAAGAATTTGTAAAGGATCTTGTAAAATATTTCCAGGTTGTTAATAGAATTTGAGCTTGTAAAGAGATATTCATGACAAATATTTAAGCTTGTAAAAAGTTTTTTTTTTCTTTTTTTTTTAAGTTGGAAAGGGATTTAGAACTTTAAAAAAAAAAAAGGCTTGTAAAACGATTACAGATGTATTAAAACCTGCAGTTGTTTTCAGACTGTCATTCGTTTTTTCCTAAATCAACATCAGAGACATCAGAGGTGATGAACAGAAATGTCATCATGCACACATCTCTGCTTCTTCTGTGTCCCAATGAGAAGGACATTCTAACACTGTCCAATCAGGACAGGACAGGAGATGAGTCTGAAGATCCAGAGACTGGAGGAAAAGCCTTCTCTGACATGCGGAGAACCAGGTCTGTTTGTGACTACCAGATACACCATGGAGCAAAGTTAGCTAAGGTGAAATCTACAGAATGTTAAAAACCTGTTTAGATGTTTCAAGTTCCAGGATGCATCAGCAGGACCAAATTGACCGTGTTCCTCACAACATAGGTGGAACATAGGTGTGGTTCCTCACACGGGGCACTGGTAATGTAAGTGCTGTTTCTCACAGGAAGAACTAGTAATGTCGATGCTGTTCCTCACACCAGTAATGTAGATGCTGTTCCTCACACCAGTAATGTAGATGTTCCTCCTCACACCAGTAATGTAGATGTTCCTCCTCACACCAGTAATGTAGATGTTCCTCCTCACACCAGTAATGTAGATGCTGTTCCTCACACCAGTAATGTAGATGTTCCTCCTCACACCAGTAATGTAGATGTTCCTCCTCACACCAGTAATGTAGATGTTCCTCCTCACACCAGTAATGTAGATGCTGTTCCTCACACCAGTAATGTAGATGTTCCTCCTCACACCAGTAATGTAGATGTTCCTCCTCACACCAGTAATGTAGATGTTCCTCCTCACACCAGTAATGTAGATGCTGTTCCTCACACCAGTAATGTAGATGCTGTTCCTCACACCAGTAATGTAGATGTTCCTCCTCACACCAGTAATGTAGATGCTGTTCCTCACACCAGTAATGTAGATGCTGTTCCTCACACCAGTAATGTAGATGCTGTTCCTCACACCAGTAATGTAAATGCTGTTCCTCACACCAGTAATGTAGATGCTGTTCCTCACACCAGTAATGTAAATGCTGTTCCTCACACCAGTAATGTAGATGCTGTTCCTCACATCAATGATGTAGGTCCTGCTCCTCACACCAGTAATGTAGATGTTGTTCCTCACACCAGTAATGTAGATGCTGTTCCTCACACCAGTAATGTAGATCCTGGATGTAGAGGAAACAATGCTCTGTAATATTTATGAATATTAATCACTTCCTCTAAACATATTGAATCCAAACAAGTCGTGTAATTTATTCATCTATATTTCATAGTAGTGATGATAAAATGACACTCATTGTGTAATCCACAAAACAGATACTGATTTTTATGTTCAGTGTGTGTGTGTGTGTGTGTGTGTGTGTGTAGGAACATTTTTATGCTTTAGCTGACTGAGAATGTCATACTGTCATTGCCGTAAAAGGGCCACTGGGAATTATGCAAATGAGCTCTGTCAAGGTCATCCAATCAGTTTCGGTTCTTTCTGCATCATGAGAAGTGACAGTTGTAACGTCTGCGTCTCGGAGCGCCAACCAAAATAAAACGGCCACGTCTCTGATGTGAAGAGGGACATTACCTTTCTCACTTCGCTCTTTCCAGTGCGACTCTTTCCTGATGTTTTGACTTCTGCTTGTTAGTAACGTTTGTGGTAGCCTCCTAACAATGCGAACTTTTCAGACTAATGGATCAGTCTGGGAGAATTAAATCTCCACGATGTCTCCTTCAGTCCAAATTTAGTCGCTCGACCACAGGCAGGACCACAGATAGATCCCGGGTGGACTGGATCCCAGCGGCGTTCCAGAAGAAGATCCAGTTTGGTGAGGAACGGTGTTCTGGAAATAGAGTGTGTTTGTTGAGTCTCTGTCATTGAGAACACCCTGTGATGATTAGACACGTTAGCATTAGCATTAAATTCAGAGTCTCTCCTGGGATTTGAACACACATCCATCTGGTGTCACAGAATCATAACATCTGGACTACTGATTTGTACTAATTTTGGTGCAAAAATTTCAAACCCTGTTCTTTCTCAAGCCAGGAGTGCGGCAGTGTTGTCCGGGTTCTGATGGGAGCTTATTATTAGGATTGTGATAAATAATACATGGGCGAGTAGAAGATTAATAGCAGAGCATTGATAAATCATTAAAACCACAGGTGTAGAACAAAACGAGCTGCACTGAGGTCACTGATTACAGCAGCTGCTCGATGGAGGTCTTATCTTCTAATGCAGGTTGTGCGATCGTGATTAACAGCGCAATGCTGCAATTCAGGCTTTTTATTGTTTAGAATCCGATACAGCGAGAGACTGGGTAAACAGACCCGGGTGTAGTCCACTACATCCTGTTAACTACTGTTAAAGCGTTCTTAACTTTGAACACATTCTTAGAATTGTTTCCGTAACATTTTCCAGGAATAAAATCATTATAATGACCTTCAAACACATAACATGATGTCATGCTTTCATCGTGTATTAAACTCAGAACTTGGCACGTTCTCCAGGAACCTCTTTCAGATCAGAAACATCTACAGGACCTCAGAATGAAGAAAACTGTTCAGGAACCTTTACATTTATTCATGAACCCAGGAGGCTCTTCAGCTTTTTCTTTAGAAATTCAGGAACCTTTTTAGAAACGCTACGTTTCTTACATTGAGAAGTTTAGTTCTTGTATCTCAGATATTCTTACTAAGATAATCACATAGTCACAAAGGACAGAAAACATCTTCAAGTTTCCACCACAGGAACCTTTTTAGAGACTTGGGAACTACTTCAGGACCCTAGGAACTCCGAAGCCTTTTCAGGAGATCATCAACCTTTTAGGAAGTTTCTGAAATTCTTCAAGAACTTTAGGGAACTGTTCAGAATGTAAGGAAATGATCGTATTTCTTACTTTCTGTTTTTAGAATCTTAGGAAGTTATTCACGTGCTCAGGAACTCCAGAAAACTTCTCAGTAACTCGGGGAAATTGTTTGGAATCTTAGGAACCCCTTCAGGAAGTGAGGAACCTTTCTTAGATACATTATAGAAACTGACTGAGCAAATTAACTCAGAAACCTTTCCAGGAAATTGGAAACGTTTCCAGGAACTCCGAGATCTCTTCAAGAACCCAGGAACCGTTTTCAGGAACTCCGAGATCTCTTCAAGAACCCAGGAACCGTTTTCAGGAACTCCGAGATCTCTTCAAGAACCCAGGAACCGTTTTCAGGGACTGAGGAAATTATTCATGAACCCAGGAACTCAGAGACCTTTCCAGGAACCATGTGATCTGAACCCCAACCCTGCCAGATAAACTGAGATAAAGACCTGACGTTCCCCCAGCGCAGTGAGTAAATCATCACCGTTTCATCTTAACGCCAGTTTGTGTTAATAAAACTATTTCAGCTTCCCGAGTGCGAAAGTAATTACATTCTCATTTAATTTGAACTGAGTGCACATGGGGCTCATAACAATACATACACACACACACACACACACACACACACGCACACACAGACTTATTTATGACCTGATTTATGAGCAATAAAGATGAGTACAGTGACAGCTGTTGGTTAATAAACTCACTTTACCACCTTCACTGATTTTACTGAAACCCTGCGCAATCGCTCTTCACCACGGCTGCGTTCCGATATTTATTACTGAATACATTTCATAATATCTAATAAACTGTGGTGTGTAAGGGCTAAGACGAGCAAGACAACCGTATGAAGGGAAAGCTGATGGACGTCTGTCTCTATTCGGTTTTATCCTGTTTTCTATTCTAACATTTTTCTCACTCTGTTCAGCTCTATAAATAAAATTTACTCACTTACTCACTTACAAGATGGACCTGTGTTAGCTGGCGTACTGAAACACCGCCTGGACCACACTTTGTACACCAGCGTTTACTCCACGTCCTTCTCACAACCACTCACCATCGGCGCTCCTGCTTTAACACCTCAACCAAACGTGGGTTTGAAAACATCTGTCACTGCCGTTCTGTTTTCATTTTAATAACACGCTACTTCAGCATTAACAGAAAGCCTGAGCGGAACACATGGTCCTGTGTGAGAACGTGTCGGTCGGTGTCGGTGCTGAAGACGAAGGACAGGCTCGAGTGCGGCGGCGCTTTAATAAAGCTGAAGGTCACAATAGTTTATTTCTATTCACCTCAAAGAGGAGGTTTCATTACAGACGGAAAATCTGTCCTTTTATCAGAAGTGCTTTCTGCTGAAAGAAAACGAACCAGTGTTCAGTGTTCAGCAGTGTTGCGTTCCCTCGCTCAAGGTCGACTCCTTATAGCGATGCAGGCTGTAAAATAAACCGTCCTGATGGAAATATAGCCTGATGCTATCCTCTTCACTCCCTAACGTTTAGTGGTGCAGATACTTCAGTGATTATTTTCATGGTTGAAAATGTTGTGATAGTCATGATCTATTTGGAATGTTTTAACAGTGGCAGAAATTTATTCACTTTTCTCCTTCTTGCTTTATGCCTTCTCCGGCTCCGCCCTGACCACGCCCACTGATCATTAAACACACTGAGCTAACTTCCGGTACTAGACTTAAATCTGTGCGTGAAGTTAAACCGTCCTCCTCATTTGCATCTGCAGTGTAGGTCTGTTTTTGATCGGTACGTCGGCCATTTTGAGAATTTAAAACCATGACGTCTGCGATGGCTCCGCCCCTCCGCCCCTGGCATCTCCATAAAGTCACGTGTAGCTCGACAGACGGAGAGAGGGAGAGATTATATATAGGATTATATATAAAATATCACTACATTAACTGACTTTTTGTTCATCCAGATCTCCAGAACGCGTGACTTTTTCTGCAGTGCTACAGCTCTGTCCTTTGGCTCAGTTTGCACCATAAAAATATCACCCACGAAACAAAACATACGACGCGTCGTCTTCACTTTGTGCTGTTGGATCGATTCGGGATCGAATCTGATCTAACCATGCTCGAGTTTGATCGGAACCACGCCCGAGTGGGATTGTGGTGTTCTGACCTGCACAGACAAACCAGGAGAAAGAGTTAAACACACCAGGCTTCGATTCAAACGGACTGAACAGCGCGTGCGTGAACGCACCCTCGTACGTCCTTTACTCCTGACTGTAAACGTGTCTGTAATTCCTAACGCAGGAGTGAATCTCTTCATCCTCCCGTGCGTCTGGATCGCGTTCTCACACAGCTTCGTTTCTCCTGGAGTGCGATGGAGCTGCGGGGGGAAATGAGCGCTGTGTTCGAGTATACAGTGATAGTGGCGTCCCACTCCAGTGCGCTCGTGTCAATGGAAAGTCGATACTCATTTTCTCCTGGTCAGAAACTCAAAGCACGGACCGGGCCGTGAGCGATAAGTGTGTTCTCCCGAGCCGGAGAACCAGCGGACCATAAACTGAAGGAGAAAGAGAAGAAGGGATCGGCAGGGTTACGGATTAAACTCTCCCTAATAGAGTTCTTTAATAATTAGTGGAAAATAGTGAAGTAATGCGATTCAATGCACCATGGTCTGATTATTCCTCCAGAGCTGTGTTTCAGTGTGGATCAGCTGTTCCAGTCCTCGCGTTCATTTAAACTGAATATAAATATCTTGGTCTCGTTTCAGGAAGTCAGCGTCACTGTATGTCATCACTCGTGTATTCACTGTGACGCCGCTAATTGATCAATCTAAAGAGACCAACTTGAGACACGTTTTGTTTTTGTCTCGCTTGTTTAATAGAAGCGGCTTTCATTTTAAAACAGAAATGAAACACGAGCGTTGGACTCGCGCCAACAACCATGAGACTTGTCTATTTATTTATTTCATATTTCATTTTTCATTCTGATGGAAAGGGTCCCGCTAGCTCTCATCGCCCTTCAGGAGAGTGTGAGGATCATCCGTCTCTCTCTGAAATGAAACATAATGGGAAAAACGGCCACTGGGTGATGGAGATGGATTCAGCCGAAACACGAGTGCTAATCGATAACGCCGCTCGCTCGATGGAGAGAAGCGTTTCTGATCGGAGACGAACAGGGAGAAAAATAACACTTTAAATTATGACCCGGTGTCACATTCCTGACCTGAGACATGACTCTCGTCACTTTTCACTCTGAGTATAATCTTAGGAACAAGTAATATATAATCGATAAGGCATTACATTCCAACAATAAAAACATGCACATTTACATAGATGAAGATAAATGAACTCGACTCATCCGTGTACTGTGGGTGATCGGACCTCTTCTTCTGCTGCTGCTTCTGCTCCACGACTGGAACTCACTACCATCTCTATTTACAGCTCCTCTTCAGACTTATTTTTAAGGATTGCTTTTACTTGATGACTTCTTTAAAAAAATAATTGAACTACTATTAGTACTATTATTATTGTTATTAATAATGGAAATAGAATTTGATTACAGTTTTATTTATATTTATATACATGTCTATAGACTCATGTAAAGCTCCTTGGGAGGCCTTTTTAAAGGCAGTATATGAAATAAAGTTTATTATTATTATTATTATTATACTGTAAAAGAGATTCATACCCTAAAGCTGATTATTTTACATAACAGCATGGCTTCTAGTGTTTTATTACTCTTGCACCACAGTAAATTCACCAACGATTAAAAAGTTGTATTTATTAAAGAACACTGAACGTTACCGCACTTTCTGTTCTCGTTCATGTTACAGCAGCTGTAAACGAATGACGGGAGAAACCGTGAAGCGTAAACACCTCGAAGTTGTCGGAAAACATAAACTTATTACACTTTATTAAAAAATCCGTTTATGTGGAGCGTGCGCTGTACACGTCGCCGTGAACGAGCGGTTACTATGGAAACCATGACGTATCAGAAGGAGAGAGTCAAGATAAACCTGCGCTACTGTCAGAGCCGTTATAGAGAACTAATCACCACCTTCTGACCAATCAGGACGCAGAACTCAACACCAGCGAGGTGTAAATGCTGGATAAAGACTTCTTCCTCTTCAGGAGGATAAACAGTTTTGGAGCAGATGGTACTGTAGAGATAAAAGAGGTATGATTCTTAGTAAAAGCGTTTGATTAGGAAACACGTCTCGCTGCGTCGAACGTCCTGCTCCGATAAAAGCCGCTTCTTTTCATCCCACGTCTAGGGAAGGAAATTGCAGCCTGGGCTACTTTTAAGTGAGCTAAATTGCTCCTCGTACAGCAGCCCAGTCGACGACACACAATTGAAGGCTGAGTTCAGTAACAGCGGGCTGTCAGAAACAAACTACCGGCCTGTTCGCTCCGTTTCTCATCAGGAGACAGGAAGCAACCTCTCGCATGTCACGGATCTTCTGTGTCTACGTGTTACCATGGTAACAGAGCAGCGGGGTGGATTCAAATCAATAAAGCTCCACTCCAGGAGGTTAAAAGGTCACAGGGAAATAAAGTGTTGTTTTCGGAGGAACAAACCTCAGACCTCGAAAAAAATATTTTGATGACAATAATAAGTAGATTTATATAGAATGCTATTCTGTAGTGCTTCTCTCAGACAATAATAACAAAATGATAACCGTAGACAAACATGCAAACATTTATACCAGCTGAAATACACCAGCTGGAGAGCCATTTTCACAGGCTCAAAAGTAACTGGACAAACTATATGTATCTAGTATGAACTGCTTTAAAGCTTAGTTTTACTCTTATTAGTCTAAAATAATAATCATGTCACTATTAAATCAGGCTGTAAATACTTTTATACCAAAGATATAATAATCATGTTTAAATTTAACACAACCATCTTAAACATTAAACGTTAATTAAACTTTTTTTTTAGTTTGTAATACTATATTTTGGGAGGATTTAAGTACTTTTGCATTATTTCTCATTTTTCACATGAATTGATTGTTCACTTATTGTATATTTTAACGTAAAGAACATTTATGAATCAGTAATCATAAGATACAGTATGTGAGATGAAATATAACCTGAAAAGTTGGTTTAAGTTGGTTCCTAAATTAACGAGTCATAATATAGTCAGAGTATTAGTCGTTTTACACTAGTATACTATATCATTATGTACGACTGTGTATTATGCTTTACTTTTATAGCAATAATTGCCATTTTCATGAATATGGTTATAATATATATCTAGTTATTTAGTAAACATTATTTAGTAATTGTATATAGTATTTACTACTTTGTGTTTAATGAACATTTAGAATAATCACACGTTTCCAAATGACGTATCATCATGCTATTGGCCAAACTTCATTACGCTTCTAGCATCTGTTCATTGATTATGAATTATTATTATAAATATAAATAACCTCCATAATTATTTGCTAAAAAAATGCTAACATCTTCAAGTCTGCTTTATAAAAGTATGTATTTTTTAAATCCTAAAATACCATGGTTATACCGGGACCGCCCTGTTTCCCCGTGTTAAAATCGATATTTTATGATGTTATAATATTTCTATCACTTCACTGATTACAATATAAGAACTTTGCAACTTATCCTACAAACATGTCTAAAGAACAATAAATGAACAGTCTAACGCTAACGCGATCACAGAAACTACTTCATGATTAAAGCAATAATATATTTAGAAAATACACAATCAAATGTTACTTCAGTGCCTCTAACATTTCTGAAATAATAAGCAGTCGTCATAATATCAAGTCTTTTTAAAAAATAATAATTTCATTTTTATTTTATTAACCGGTTAAATTTATACTAAAACACTAATCCTGAATTACCAAGCGTACGATTAATACTTATTACTTTGAACTAATAACCAGGTCGTCCTTTCATACTAAATAACTCCGATTTCCTAAAACTACAAAATGACACCAAATATTTTCAATAAAAAATAAATAACGAATAATTAATCATATTAGTGATTGCAGTGAAAGTGTTTTATAACGCTATAACGGGGTGATTTTATATTAACAGTGTTCATGACTTCTGGCATTGCACTGTTTTAAGGCCACGCTATTGATTTTAAATCTCGATATTTTTTGCTGGATGTGCGAGCGCTATTGATCCGTTTTGTAAGAGGATCATTAGGTTCGTGTTCGCTCACGGCCCTGCCCACACGTCCTTCATTTAATCTCCTGTTTATCCATTTATTTCCACCAGGCCGAATCTGTCAGCGTGATGAATGGAGGCTGGAAAGAGACGAGTGTTTATGTCCTTAACTCGCTCTGAACTTCAAGGTCCTTCACAAAGTGATGCGGTGCGCCGCAGTCACGCCGTTAAACGCCTTTATTGGAAATCACAAAGGCTCTGGGACGTAGATTGATGGGTTTTTCATGAGCGATACAGTCGGCTGGGCCGCTGCGGTGTTCCTGCGTGTTTTGTTTTAGGCGTCGCATTTTTTTTTTTTTTAAATCACATTATTGTGGCTTCTTTTCATTTTGTTTTTTCTAGACGCCGCTTTGTGCTGTCACTGCGAGGCTAGTTTTTTTTTGGCAGACGCATGCGTGTGAAGTGTAAGCTGATTAATTTAAAACCCCGAATAGCCATGAAAAAGAAAAACACCCATGAATTCATTAGAGCGAGAAGTGAAAAGTGACAGGCCGTGATTAGAGATAAACAGCATCGCCGCTTTTTCACTGCGGACCGAACCTCGTGCGTCTTCGGTTCCTTTCCGTCGGGCGGAGCTCGGATTAAACGCCGTTTAACCACAAACCGAAAACCCCGAGCGGTGCTGACGTGTCGATGCACGTGTAAGGCCTGTTTTAGCATTTAACATATCCCTGAAACCAGTCAGTTCCTGTTGTCACTTACGTTAGAGCAGCTATAAACAGTCGTTCCATCACCAGGCATAACCTGTACAGGATCTTTATGGACATCTTCCATGTTCGCGCACTGCATTATGGGTAATACATAATATACTGTATATATCAGTGTCCACTGAGAAAAGCATCATACAAACCCAGCCTTTGTGATGTCATTATTTAATAATAAAAACACGAGTAACGCGTGAGCTGAGCGTTCAGGACACCATGACCCGCGTTCTAACATTTATATGCACGGCGTATAAATCCTTCCCCGGCTCACTGATCCTGGAGTGTTCGGTTCCTGTCGGCCGTGTAGCCTCGTGTCCTCCTCCAGACGGCTAGATGAGCTTTTATCACTGTGATTTATAGCTAATTGAAGCCCCGGCGGCTCTGTGCTAAAGTCCGCATGTCACTAAGCACCGAAACGTTTTTTATTATTATTATTATTATTATTATTATTATTATTATTTTGTCTTTTACTTTATAGACATCGTTTAAAAAAAAGCGGTCGGAGTTTGTCCGTGGCCGAGAGTAAAAACTTTTCAGGACGTCTGTGCTGTAAACATGTCGATCTTTAATGTTTGGACGAGTCTGTTAGTTCTAGTCTGGGAAGAGTCCACGTGAGAAAGTGTAAAATAAACTGGTGTGTGTTAGAGGTGATGAAAATATGAAGATGACGTCCCTGTTACGGATTTACGCCGAGTGAAGAGGAGGAATCGTGTGAGGTGAAGGAATGTCTGATACGTGCAGACTCTTAATCATTTAATTACAACACCTTTACACGTCTGTGTAATTAAACCAAACTTTATATTTATGAAATGAAACATTTTAAAAGCCACTGATCGAGTTTCGGGAACTTTTTTTTGGGTAAATTAGCGTTTGCTGTAAGAAAATATTGTATTTCTTTTTGTGAACTTTAACGTGACAATAGCAGTAATTAATGAATGAATAGTGTCATATTTACATATTTATTACTGTCCTCGAATAGTGTTTGTGTATTTACGGCCAAAATATCGATCTGTCAGACGGTGGCGCTGTGACTCAACACTGCTCCTCACTCGAGCCGAAGAAAATGGCGCTTAAATTTAACTTGGAATCACTGAGACACGCCCCTGTTTTAGACAAACTCCGCCCCCGCGTGTGTAACTTCTAAATAGCGCTCGAGTCTGTAGTTACATCCGAGGTCTGAATTCAGGATCAAATCCTCACTACGCTCGCATTTAACTCGACTCTAACACTATTTAGCGCTAAAACATCTCTGTACCTCTGGTTTCCGAGTCAAACTGTAAAATGTTTGGCGATTTGGAGCACAGCTACGGCGTCTGGCTCGAACCGGCGAGGATAAACGCACTGACAAGCTGTTTCTCTTTGGCCGTCATCATGAGTGTTGTCATGATCTGTGTCTCAAACCTTACGTTCAGAAAAGGATTTACTGATCTAGAAAAAGGACGCGGTTCTCACACACTTTTTAGTGTACTAGTATGTGATTTGGGATGATACACAAAGTGATTACTAACTCCAAATACGAATTCCTGCTGCAAAGCGGCTCAGGAATCTCTGGGTGTAATAATAAACCAGCAAATGATCTTCTCCGGTTTAAAACGACAACAGGACACAAACTGCTGATTGTAAAGAAGCCGTGTAAAACGTTATTGGTCAGTTCCTTCAGGATTCCACGAGTTTGCGATTGGAGAAATGGACACATAATCAAGCAAACTTCGAATTGTTCTGCGAAACGTGTCATTTTTCTAAATCACCGCAGATTTTCCGCAGATCCGGCCCGTGATTTTCCGCAGATCCGTCACGTGACATCGTCACGACGTGCGTCAGCCGAAGCCGTCTTCGATTCACGTGCGTCGAACACGAGTACAGCTAAAAGCTCTCGTTTACCGACAAACATCGCTGCGAAAGAGCGCGCGGAATTATTCTGTGCGATCGCGAGTTCCCGATTCAAGTAGTTCGGTGCAAAAACCCGCAAGTTTCATCACAAATTTCGAAACAAGTCGCAGCAAAATCACGCGTTTTTAACCAAAAGCACTCCGAAATCCTGTACGGAATGCTCAGTGTTCTAATGAATATTCATGAGCATTGTGAGCATGCGTTATGAATATTAATAACTACTGGCCGGTCTCTGGAGGAAATCTGCTGTAAGTTAAACAGACAGAAAAAACGATTATAATATTTACACACACATTCGACTGTACAGCTGCTGTCTGGATGGCCGAAGTTTAAATCACTGCAAACTAATTGAATTAAAAATGGTTTATTTATTGGTTAATGATTATTGGTTCCACACTGCCAAGTCAGATGAGTTCAGAGTTCTGTTTCATTCTGCTAATAAAAGCCATAAAAAGCTCTTTCAGTTAAAATTGTAGCATGGATTAATTAATATAATGTAATACCTCCAGCATCGGACTGTAGAACCTTTAACCCTGCGCTTAGTCAAGTCTTATTTTTAAATACGGTGATCATTAAAACGGGCCACTAGAGCCAGGAGCAGATGAAAGGTTGTGGATAAAGCATGCAGGAACAGGGGCGTAATGACATTAATGTTGGCTTTCAGGTGAAAACGACGTTAATAACGGGTTCGGGAAAGACGTTAGAAAGACACGTGACTCGCCACCGCGTTAACGTCCTGTCGCTGATCCTGACGTGACATCACAGAGCATATTTAACGCTAATTACCAGAAACAGGTGGATTAAATCATTCAGGACCGCCCGTCTTGTTCACTGTGTGCGTCGTCTGTACTCTAATTTATAGTAGTTGTAATTAATGTATTTTCATTTATCCCCCCCCCCCTCCCCCCTCCCCCCCCTCAAAATATCGTGTACCGCTCGGTCAGGCAGCGAACATATCTCGGCTTTATCCACCGTGTTCGACGCAAAGTGGAAAACTGTGCACATTTTATTCTTCGCCAAACAAAACGCTTGCTTTGTGAAACAGGAAATAAGCGAAAGACGTTTGTAAAGCGTGTTTTCTCTCCACAGTTTAATTTCCACTGAGCTTCAGACCACAATGTTTTCTGTAGCCATCAACAGAGTGCAGGAAAGTGGCAGGAGCAGTCAGGATAAATATTTCCCCATGGAATAAATGCTCTGTGTTTAATTCACACACACACACACACACACACACACACACACACACACATGAAATACAGCCGTGAACAGTAGTGTGCCAATAATCTTGAACAAAATACTCCACGTGCAATATGTACATTTTTACCACCTTCTTAATAAACACCATGTCAGTGAGAAAAGTTCTGGACTGTGATTGGTCAGAAGGTGGTGATTAGTTCTCTAGAACAGCGGCTCTGACTGTAGCGCAGGTTTATATTAATGCTCTCCTTCTGATACGTATGTATATACGTACGTATAGCAACGGCTCATTCACAGGGACGCGTACGCTCCACTGATAATAACCCGATTAGAAAATGTGTTGATGTAGCGTGTATGGAAGGAGTCTCCAGTGTCAGCGCTGTGTAACAGGCAGAGGTAAAGCTGTAGCTTTAAGTTTTCCCACATCTTCATCACTTCTTTACTGTTTCTCACTAACACCACAAACTGCGATTTTATTTTCTTATTAACATGAAGAGAGAGAATAAAACACCGTGTAACCCTAACAGACAACAATGAGACGGAGAACACTCACATAACACACTGCTTTGAAAGATGACGTGCAGCTTCTGTTGACACTGTTGTTATTTACTAACAGTCAAACTGTAGAGACACGCAGGGACCTGAACAAACAGGATACGATTAATGTTTTCTCTGAATTAATTATTTGCCATAAAATATTAACAAGTTTTTAGATTGAAAGCCTCTTAATTTAAATCCTTTATACCTTTCACTTTGCAAATTTATGTGATATCTAACCAAAGACCTTTTTCTTCTGATGCAACTGTGTATGTAATATGATGCAGCATGACTGCCCTCGTGTGGACATCTGTGGAAACTACAACAAAGTCATTTGTGTACAGTAAATAAGATCATTTATGTGTATAGATCATTTTAAATTCACATAAAGCGCCAGCAGCTGTATTTTTTCAGCATCATGCCCATTCCGTGTTTACAGTCCACATAAAAAATGATATCTTTTTCTTCAGCATGTTCTTCATGTCAGCATGAACACAGCGAGAGGTTTTCAGTTGAAAGGTGTGCAGTGAGGTTTGATGCAGAATGAAGCAGGTGTGAACAAACAGAGGCTCCTTAATGAACATCTCAACACCATCTGGACTTTCTCTCCGCTCATTTGCATAACGTCTACCTCGTTTTAATTGTTGTGGGATTTTAAAGCTGGCGTTCTGAAAATGAACCCCTTGTGTTATGTTTGAGTTTTAATTACACCTGTACTGTAGGGTTCTGTATCTCAGTGACCTTAGTGCATCATTGAATTATGAAGAAACAACAGCAGATTCTCACACAAGTCCTAAAAGTAGATCAAGAGAGCCCAATTAAACAAATGAGACAAAAATATTATACTCGGTCATTTATTTATTTATTGAGGAAAACGATCCAACATTACAAATCTGTGAGTGGCAAAAGTATGTGAATTGAACTAATAATTAAGCAAGATATTTACTTAAATAATAATAATAATAAATAATAATAATGAATTCGCTTGGTATGTGCAGTAACCTAGGAACCACTTGCGGTAACCTTCTTTCTACACGGACCGCCGATGCTGTTACACAACATGCGGAAGTTGCTGTGTGAGGCTTTGAAATCGTAAGTTTTTATTTTTGGAATTATCACAGCGCGCTCTGTTTGCTGCAATGTTTACAGAAATATTAGTAAGTAATATTTGCGGTTTTATTAATGATAATGTCGGTAGCAGTGCTAGACTGTGGAAATAACGTTAACTATTACTCGCTAACTAGCCAGCGTTCTTGTTTACCCACCCGTTCTCTGGTCTAAACAGGCCTTGGTACGCTTGTACGTGAACTGGTTATGCCGGAGAAGAGGTGGGATCGAGTTGATTTTGGGAGAATTTTGGTTAATAAAGATTACCTTTCTTCATAAAGACATTTGATCCTGTTTAAAAACTAAGATGTGAAACGCTGTGACGTCATTAGTTTTATAGGTTGTGTTTTTTAAAGGTACAACAACAACAACAATAACAATAATAATAACAGTGTAAGTAAGTATTATGTCTTATTTATTATTATTTATTATTATTTATTATTATTTATTATTATTTATGAGGTCAGTTTTGGCCTACTGGAGATAAAATCAATCAGTTGGATAGCAAAAAAATTAAACAAATGAATGATTGAAAAAATAAATAAAATAAATAAAATTAAATAATTAACCAAATTAAATGAATCTGAATGCAAGGCAGAATGATGAAGTAAGAGTTTTCGGTGCCGGCGTTCTGTCAGCTGCAGGGTTTATGGACTTGCGTTTGATTTTTTGTTATTTAACGTGTGGTTTGTCGGTGTTATAGATCATTATAATATTTATGTTAAGTAAGTTTTATTGTAACCATTAACCCCTCCCTCCTCACAGGTAGAACTGATCCTCCTCTGTTGTTTTCCACCAATGATCTGATGGTGTGGGCGGAGCCGAGATGCTGATGGACTTCCCCCGGCACGCCCTGCTACGTCCTCTGACCCGTAACGAGGTGGTGGGCATGTTGGTGAGACTCACCATCTTTGGAGCAGCTACGTACTACAGCATCAGATGGGTGGTGGAGGCTCTGGACCCGACTCAGAGACAGAAATCAAACGCTAAGAAGAGGGTAAAGTTCACACGTGTGGGGTTTACTGGGGTTTCATTCAGTTGGATGGGGTTTACTGGGGTTTTATGGAGTTGGGTGGGGATTTATGGAGTTTCATGGGGTTTACTGGGGTTTTATGGAGTTGGGTGGGGTTTACTGGAGTTGAGTGGGGTTTACTGGGGTTTTATGGAGTTGGGTGGGGTTTACTGGGGTTTTATGGAGTTGGGTGGGGTTTACTGGAGTTGGGTGGGGTTTAGTGGATTTAGGTGGGGTTGGGTGGGGTTTACTGGGGTTTTATGGAGTTGGGTGGGGTTTACTGGGGTTTTATGGAGTTGGGTGGGGTTTGATTGGGTTTTACAGCAGTTTGGTGGAGAATAGCGAGGTTGTGAGGTTTAAAGGTCTTGGTTGGAGTTTAGAGAGGTGTTGGTGGGGTTTTGTGCGGTTTGGTGGGGTTTAAGGGGATTTGTTCATGGGGTTAAAATGGATTTCAGGAAGATTGGTGGAATTGGGGTTGGTGGTTTGATGGTGTTTCATGAGCTTTGATGTGTTCTGGCATGCTTTGAGGGAGATTGATGAACTTTGATGGGGTTTGGCTTGCTTTAATGTTTTTACATAAAGTTTGATTCGGTTTTGATGAGGACTGGTGGAGCTTTGATGTTGTCTGGTGATTTGTGATGGGGTTTGATGAGGTTTGGTGAGGTTTCATGGGGTCTGGTGAGATTAGATGGGGTTTTATGGGGTTTCATGGGGTCTGGTGATTAAGATTCAGGCAGGGTTTAATGGAGAATGTTGGTATTGGTATCTTCCATTTTTCTCTTGCCCTCTCTTTCTCTCTCAGGCTGAGCAGATGATGAGGAGGATCGGGGTGGAGGGAGTGAGTCTGAATGAGTATGAGATGAACATCGCTGCTCACCTGGTCGATCCTCACAGTATGAAGGTAAAATCCAGGTGAACCTTCCTCACGCTCTTCATTTTACCGTCATCTTATTTCATTTTATGATGGAACACCAGTAAACATAGCCGAATAAACTCCTGTACATCCACGTGTAGTTATTACATGTTTATTTATTATGTGGGGTGTGGGTGTGTGTGGGTGTGTGTGTGTGTGTGTGTGTGTGTGTGTGTGTGGGTGTGTGTGTGTTTTAGTGAAAAGTGTTTTGTGTGTGTTTAATTTTTTATAAAGGTGACATGGAGCGATGTTGCAGGTTTTGATGACATCATCACTGAGCTGCAGGACTCTGTCCTCCTGCCTTTTCAGAAACGCCATCTATTCCGTGGATCTAAACTTTTACAGCCACCCAAAGGTAAAACACACACACACACACACACACACACACACACACACACACACACGAACGATGGAGACATTGGTGTTTCTTGGAGAATGTTGGTGTTTGTTGATGAACATCGGCGTGTGTGATGGAGAACGTCGGCGTGTGTGATGGAGAACGTCGGCGTGTGTGTGATGGAGAACGTCGGCGTGTGTGTGATGGAGAACGTCGGCGTGTGTGATGGAGAACGTCGGGGTGAAAGAGCTTCTAAACCGACCGCTGTTCTCATGAGCTGTAGACTAACACACACACACACGCACACTGTTCCTCAGGTGTGTTGTTATACGGTCCGCCCGGCTGTGGGAAAACTTTAATCGCCAAGGCAGCAGCCAGAGCCTCGGGCTGTCAGTTCATCAACCTCCAGGTCTCCACTTTGACTGATAAGTGGTACGGAGAATCGGAGAAGCTCACCGCTGCGGTCTTCTCACTGGCTGCTAAACTGCAGCCCTGCATCATCTTCATCGATGAAATAGGTGAGTGACTCGTTGGGTCTGATGTTAGTAATGCATCTCAGACACCGGACGTGACTTCCTGGTGGTTATTTGATGTTGGTGTTGATCTGCTGGTACGTTCCGGAAGCTGATAGACTGGTGATCAGAAGAACCCACGGTGCAGGTCTTCAGTGTGTGTGCTGTTGATGTTTTTCAATTCGTCCTTCATGTTAGACTCGTTTCTGAGGAGTCGCTCCAGTTTGGATCACGAGGCCACGGCGATAATGAAAGCTCAGTTTATGAGCCTGTGGGACGGACTGGAGACCGGCCCCGACACTCAGGTTTAAACACACACACACGCACGCACACGCACGCACACACACGCACGCACGCGTTTTTGTAGTACTTGTTTGTTGTCCTTGTATTCTAATGGCACTGTAACTCAGTGCTTTATTAAAGGTGACAGTAAACGTGTGTGTGTGGGTGTCTGTGTCTGTGTGTTTTGCAGGTGATGGTGATGGGAGCCACTAACAGGCCGCAGGACGTGGACGCGGCAATCCGGCGCAGAATGCCAGCAACCTTCCACGTGGGACTTCCTGTGAGGGCGTATTTATTATTTATCTGTAAACCAAAATACTCGCAAAACACTTCCATTTTATCATCAAGTGATGATTGATTGATTAATAAATTCACTACATAGACGGAGGGATTGAGAGACGGGAGAGGCAGACGGAGGGATTGAGAGACGGGAGAGGCGGACGGAGGGATTGAGAGACGGGAGAGGCGGACGGAGGGATTGAGAGACGGGAGAGGCGGACGGAGGGATTGAGAGACGGGAGAGGCGGACGGAGGGATTGAGAGACGGGAGAGGCGGACGGAGGGATTGAGAGACGGGAGAGGAAGACGGAGGGATTGAGAGACGGGAGAGGTAGACGGAGGGATTGAGAGACGGGAGAGGCGGACGGAGGGATTGAGAGACGGGAGAGGCGGACGGAGGGATTGAGAGACGGGAGAGGCGGACGGAGGGATTGAGAGACGGGAGAGGTAGACGGAGGGATTGAGAGACGGGAGAGGCGGACGGAGGGATTGAGAGACGGGAGAGGTAGACGGAGGGATTGAGAGACGGGAGAGGCGGACGGAGGGATTGAGAGACGGGAGAGGTAGACGGAGGGATTGAGAGACGGGGCAGGTGGACGGAGGGATTGAGAGACGGGGCAGGTGGACGGAGGGATTGAGAGACGGGAGAGGTAGACGGAGGGATTGAGAGACGGGGCAGGTGGACGGAGGGATTGAGAGACGGGAGAGGTAGACGGAGGGATTGAGAGACGGGGCAGGCGGACGGAGGGATTGAGAGACGGGAGAGGTGGACGGAGGGATTGAGAGATGGGAGAGGTAGACGGAGGGATTGAGAGACGGGGCAGGTGGACGGAGGGATTGAGAGACGGGGCAGGTGGACGGAGGGATTGAGAGACGGGAGAGGTAGACGGAGGGATTGAGAGACGGGGCAGGTGGACGGAGGGATTGAGAGACGGGAGAGGCGGACGGAGGGATTGAGAGACGGGAGAGGCGGACGGAGGGATTGAGAGACGGGAGAGGCGGACGGAGGGATTGAGAGACGGGAGAGGTGGACGGAGGGATTGAGAGACGGGAGAGGTGGACGGAGGGATTGAGAGACGGGAGAGGCGGACGGAGGGATTGAGAGACGGGGCAGGGGGACGGAGGGATTGAGAGACGGGAGAGGCGGACGGAGGGATTGAGAGACGGGGCAGGCGGACGGAGGGATTGAGAGACGGGAGAGGCGGACGGAGGGATTGAGAGACGGGAGAGGCGGACGGAGGGATTGAGAGACGGGAGAGGCGGACGGAGGGATTGAGAGACGGGAGAGGCGGACGGAGGGATTGAGAGACGGGGCAGGTGGACGGAGGGATTGAGAGACGGGAGAGGCGGACGGAGGGATTGAGAGACGGGGCAGGTAGACGGAGGGATTGAGAGACGGGGCAGGCGGACGGGAGGGATTGAGAGACGGGGCAGGCGGACGGAGGGATTGAGAGACGGGAGAGGTAGACGGATGGAGTGATGGAGGGAATGATGGATAGACGGGGCGATGGGTTAATATATAAATGAGTGGGTAGTAAGTGATGGATGGAGTGATAGATAGATAAACAGACAGCTGGAGCAGCTCCCTACTGACTGCTGATGGATTAATTATTGCTTTTATTCGTTTCCTGTATCGATATTAATAAATAAAACCCTTTCCTGGTTACAGAATGCGGCTCAGAGGAAGGAGATCCTTCACCTCATCCTGTCGGGAGAAAACGTAACTATTCCTGATGAACACCATGTTAATGTGACTATGGATAAGAGTTTTTCCATCTCACCGGGGATCGGGATTGCACTTCAGCTCCGACTTTACACTGTAGATCTCTCCTTAATACAAACTCACTGACAGGATGAGAGGATGAGAGGATGAGAGGAGGACAGATTCACAAACAGCTTTATTCCACGTCTCTATAATGTTAGCTAGCATGCTAATAACACAGCTGAATGCTAATAGCCAGCTGTCACAAAAACCGCTGTGATGAACAGCTACAGCAGTGATGTGGTGTGTATCATGTACACTTTTAAAGAATATTTCTATTCACAGAATATTTATTTACATTTTTATAATAACTCTGAAGCTTATCGGCGTATGACTTTACAAATAAATGATTATATAGAAACGTAGTGATGTCTGAACAGAGTAATGTAATATTTTAATAATGTGTGTGTGTGTGTGTGTGTGTGTGTGTGTGTGTGTGTTCAGCTGAGTGAGGCGGTGAATCTGATGGAGATAGCGGAGCAGACGGAGGGGTTTTCGGGCAGTGATCTGAGGGAGGTGTGTCGCGACGCCGCTCTGTACCGAGTCAGAGATTTCGTACGCAAACAGCAGATGAAACAAATCACACAGCAGCTACGACTCGAACAGGATGAGGAGGAGTACGGCTTACACGTTCCTCTTCCTCGTGTGTGTGTGTGTGTGTGTGTGTGTTTTGCATTCAAATCACACTAATCACCTGAAATATTTATTATTATATAATAAAGTTCGGTTTAAAGCGAGAGTGTGTGTGTATTAGTGAAGAGTTTAAAGCGAGTGTGTGTGTATTAGTGAAGAGTTTAAAGCGAGTGTGTGTGTGTATTAGTGAAGAGTTTAAAGCGAGAGTGTGTGTGTATTAGTGAAGAGTTTAAAGCGAGAGTGTGTGTGTATTAGTGAAGAGTTTAAAGCGAGAGTGTGTGTGTATTAGTGAAGAGTTTAAAGCGAGTGTGTGTGTGTATTAGTGAAGAGTTTAAAGCGAGTGTGTGTGTGTATTAGTGAAGAGTTCAGTTTAGAGTGTGTGTGTGTGTATTAGTGAAGAGTTCAGGATGAATTCATTCTCAAAAACATTAGGAAGATAAAAATATTAAGACGAAGAAGAGAAAGGAGGAATAACAAAATATAAGAAACAATTCCCTGGAATGGAAATACCTCACAACGATCCTGTGTGTGTGTGTGTGTGTGTGTGTGTGTGTGTGTGTGTAGGACAGTGGACAGTGTGTGTCTGAGGCCGATCACTCAGCTCGACCTGCTGTTTGGACTGGATAAGATGAACGAGTCGAAACAGGCCACGGGTCCGGCTCACATCAGCGCCGTGTTTGTGGACTAAAACACACCAGGACTCCGTTCTGTGAGTTTCCCAGGAGTATCTCTCATAATGATCAGGAGTATATAACATAATGATCAGAGTATATACCATAATGATCAGGCGTATATACCATAATGATCAGGCGTATATAACATAATGATCAGGCGTATATACCATAATGATCAGGCGTATATAACAATGATCAGGAGTATATAACAGTGATCAGGAGTATATAACATAATGATCAGAGTATATACCATAATGATCAGGCGTATATAACATAATGATCAGGAGTATATAACATAATGATCAGGCGTATATAACATAATGATCAGGCGTATATACCATAATGATCAGGCGTATATAACATAATGATCAGGAGTATATAACAATGATCAGGAGTATATAACATAATGATCAGGAGTATATAACAATGATCAGGAGTATATACCATAATGATCAGGAGTATATAACAATGATCAGGAGTATATAACATAATGATCAGGAGTATATAACAATGATCAGGAGTATATACCATAATGATCAGGAGTATATACCATAATGATCAGGAGTATATACCATAATGATCAGGAGTATATAACAATGATCAGGAGTATATAACATAATGATCAGGCGTATATAACATAATGATCAGGAGTATATAACAATGATCAGGAGTATGTAACAATGATCAGGAGTATATAACATAATGATCAGAGTATATACCATAATGATCAGGCGTATATACCATAATGATCAGGCGTATATACCATAATGATCAGGCGTATATAACATAATGATCAGGCGTATATACCATAATGATCAGGCGTATATAACATAATGATCAGGAGTATATAACAATGATCAGGAGTATATAACATAATGATCAGGCGTATATAACATAATGATCAGGAGTATATAACATAATGATCAGGAGTATATAACAATGATCAGGAGTATATAACATAATGATCAGGAGTATATAACATAATGATCAGGAGTATATAACATAATGATCAGGCGTATATAACATAATGATCAGGAGTATATAACAATGATCAGGAGTATATAACATAATGATCAGGAGTATATAACAATGATCAGGAGTATATAACAATGATCAGGAGTATATAACATAATGATCAGGAGTATATACCATAATGATCAGGAGTATATACCATAATGATCAGGAGTATATAACAATGATCAGGAGTATATAACATAATGATCAGGAGTATATAACAATGATCAGGAGTATATACCATAATGATCAGAGTATATAACATAATGATCAGAATATATAATATAATGATCAGAGTATATACCATAATGATCAGAATATATAATATAATGATCAGAGTATATAATATAATGATCAGAGTATATAACATAATGATCAGGAGTATATACCATAATGATCAGAATATATAATATAATGATCAGAGTATATAATATAATGATCAGAGTATATAACATAATGATCAGGAGTATATACCATAATGATCAGAATATATAATGATCAGAGTATATAATATAATGATCAGAGTATATAATATAATGATCAGAGTATATAACAATGATATATATTGTGTCATGAAAGTAGTATTTTATTTTTATTAATTTTAATCATAATATTGCTTACTGTTACATGAATTATTATTATTATTTATTGTTGTTGTTGTTGTTATAAATGCTATTTCTTTTTTCGTTGTGTTTAAATGTATTGTTTAGGTGTAAGCTGAGTGCAGGAGGCCTGAAGGTTGAGCGTCCACTGCACTGATGGAGAGCCACTTATTTTTAATATTATTAAACTGTCTGCTAAATGAACGTCAGTAATATTAATAAAAAGAATAACTTCTACGATGTTTGTATTACATTATTCTCAGATCCAAGGCCATTTTATACAGTCTGTGTTAGAAAATAATCCGTAGTGCAAGAATAAATAGCTGTAGATTAGTGTATATAGCTGTACATAGGAATTGTTGCTGCAGAAGATACATTAAATACAGTGCTGTGAAAATGTGTGTTTTAAATGTTTGGATGTTCATTCAATAAACTAATATAATAAATCACACAATTCATTCTTTGTAATCATTTATTCAATAAATGTAATCAGTTATATGGTCTAACACTAACGCTACGTTTCCACTAGACATTCTATACAATGGTAAACGGTAAGACAAACCGAAGTGCTCCCGTGTGTGTCTTGATGCCAATAACCCACGCTGTCCAGTTAGGGGAAAGCCAAGAAAGTCACATTTTTCACCTAAAAACAAACACACAGTAACCCCTTAGAGATTTTTTGGGTGAAAATTCTGACTCTCTCTGATCTTCTGTATATTCATACTGTTGGTTATTGGGATCAAACCGAACACAGGTTTGGTCTGAATATCACACTCAGAAGCTGAGATATGAGGTTTAATGTTCTACAGAGTGTAACCAAACCCTAACTCTAGCATAATAGTAACCCTAGCCAAACCCTAACATTAGTGTAATAGTAACCCTAGCCCAACCCTAACATTAGCATAATAGTAACCCTAGCCCAACAATAACATTAGTATAATAGTAACCCTAGCCCAACCCTAACATTAGTATAATAGTAACCCTAGCCCAACCCTAACATTAGCATAATAGTAACCCTAGCCCAACAATAACATTAGTATAATAGTAACCCTAGCCCAACCCTAACATTAGTATAACAGTAACCCTAGCCCAACAATAACATTAGTATAATAGTAACCCTAGCCCAACCCTAACTCTAGTATAATAGTAACCCTAGCCCAACAATAACATTAGTATAACAGTAACCCTAGCCCAACAATAACATTAGTATAATAGTAACCCTAGCCCAACCCTAACTCTAGTATAATAGTAACCCTAGCCTAACCCTAACTCTAGTATAATAGTAACCCTAGCCCAACAATAACATTAGTGTAATAGTAACCCTAGCCCAACCCTAACATTAGTATAATAGTAACCCTAGCCCAACAATAACATTAGTATTATAGTAACCTTAGCCCAACCCTAACTCTAGTATAATAGTAACCCTAGCCCAACAATAACATTAGTATAATAGTAACCCTAGCCCAACCCTAACTCTAGTATAATAGTAACCCTAGCCTAACCCTAACTCTAGTATAACAGTAACCCTAGCCCAACAATAACATTAGTGTAATAGTAACCCTAGCCCAACCCTAACATTAGCATAATAGTAACCCTAGCCCAACAATAACATTAGTATTATAGTAACCCTAGCCCAACCCTAACTCTAGTATAATAGTAACCCTAGCCCAACCCTAACTCTAGTATAATAGTAACCCTAGCCCAACAATAACATTAGTATAATAGTAACCCTAGCCCAACCCTAACATTAGCATAATAGTAACCCTAGCCCAACAATAACATTAGTATTATAGTAACCCTAGCCCAACCCTAACATTAGTATAATAGTAACCCTAGCCCAACCCTAACATTAGCATAATAGTAACCCTAGCCCAACCCTAACATTAGTATAATAGTAACCCTAGCCCAACCCTAACATTAGCATAATAGTAACCCTAGCCCAACAATAACATTAGCATAATAGTAACCCTAGCCCAACAATAACATTAGCATAATAGTAACCCTAGCCCAACAATAACATTAGTATAATAGTAACCCTAGCCCAACAATAACATTAGTATAATAGTAACCCTAGCCCAACCCTAACATTAGCATAATAGTAACCCTAGCCCAACAATAACATTAGTATTATAGTAACCCTAGCCCAACCCTAACATTAGCATAATAGTAACCCTAGCCCAACCCTAACATTAGTATAATAGTAACCCTAGCCCAACCCTAACATTAGTATAATAGTAACCCTAGCCCAACCCTAACATTAGCATAATAGTAACCCTAGCCCAACCCTAACATTAGTATAATAGTAACCCTAGCCCAACCCTAACATTAGCATAATAGTAACCCTAGCCCAACCCTAACATTAGCATAATAGTAACCCTAGCCCAACCCTAACATTAGTATAATAGTAACCCTAGCCCAACAATAACATTAGTATTATAGTAACCCTAGCCCAACCCTAACATTAGCATAATAGCAACCCTAGCCCAACCCTAACATTAGTATAATAGTAACCCTAGCCCAACCCTAACATTAGTATAATAGTAACCCTAGCCCAACAATAACATTAGTATAATAGTAACCCTAGCCCAACCCTAACATTAGTATAATAGTAACCCTAGCCCAACCCTAACATTAGTATAATAGTAACCCTAGCCCAACCCTAACATTAGTATAATAGTAACCCTAGCCCAACAATAACATTAGTATAATAGTAACCCTAGCCCAACCCTAACATTAGCATAATAGTAACCCTAGCCCAACCCTAACATTAGTATTATAGTAACCTTAGCCCAACCCTAACTCTAGTATAATAGTAACCCTAGCCCAACCCTAACATTAGCATAATAGCAACCCTAGCCCAACCCTAACATTAGTATAATAGTAACCCTAGCCCAACAATAACATTAGTATAATAGTAACCCTAGCCCAACCCTAACATTAGTATAATAGTAACCCTAGCCCAACAATAACATTAGTATAATAGTAACCCTAGCCCAACCCTAACATTAGTATAATAGTAACCCTAGCCCAACCCTAACATTAGTATAATAGTAACCCTAGCCCAACAATAACATTAGTATAATAGTAACCCTAGCCCAACCCTAACATTAGCATAATAGTAACCCTAGCCCAACCCTAACATTAGTATAACAGTAACCCTAGCCCAACAATAACATTAGTATAATAGTAACCCTAGCCCAACCCTAACTCTAGTATAATAGTAACCCTAGCCCAACAATAACATTAGTATAACAGTAACCCTAGCCCAACAATAACATTAGTATAATAGTAACCCTAGCCCAACCCTAACTCTAGTATAATAGTAACCCTAGCCTAACCTTAACTCTAGTATAACAGTAACCCTAGCCCAACAATAACATTAGTGTAATAGTAACCCTAGCCCAACCCTAACTCTAGTATAATAGTAACCCTAGCCCAACAATAACATTAGTATAACAGTAACCCTAGCCCAACAATAACATTAGTATAATAGTAACCCTAGCCCAACCCTAACTCTAGTATAATAGTAACCCTAGCCTAACCTTAACTCTAGTATAACAGTAACCCTAGCCCAACAATAACATTAGTGTAATAGTAACCCTAGCCCAACCCTAACATTAGTATAATAGTAACCCTAGCCCAACAATAACATTAGTATTATAGTAACCTTAGCCCAACCCTAACTCTAGTATAATAGTAACCCTAGCCCAACAATAACATTAGTATAATAGTAACCCTAGCCCAACCCTAACTCTAGTATAATAGTAACCCTAGCCCAACAATAACATTAGTATAACAGTAACCCTAGCCCAACAATAACATTAGTATAATAGTAACCCTAGCCCAACCCTAACTCTAGTATAATAGTAACCCTAGCCTAACCCTAACTCTAGTATAACAGTAACCCTAGCCCAACAATAACATTAGTGTAATAGTAACCCTAGCCCAACCCTAACATTAGCATAATAGTAACCCTAGCCCAACAATAACATTAGTATTATAGTAACCCTAGCCCAACCCTAACTCTAGTATAATAGTAACCCTAGCCCAACCCTAACTCTAGTATAATAGTAACCCTAGCCCAACAATAACATTAGTATTATAGTAACCCTAGCCCAACCCTAACATTAGTATAATAGTAACCCTAGCCCAACCCTAACATTAGTATAATAGTAACCCTAGCCCAACCCTAACATTAGCATAATAGTAACCCTAGCCCAACCCTAACATTAGCATAATAGTAACCCTAGCCCAACCCTAACATTAGTATAATAGTAACCCTAGCCCAACCCTAACATTAGCATAATATTAACCCTAGCCCAACCCTAACATTAGCATAATAGTAACCCTAGCCCAACCCTAACAGTAGTATAATAGTAACCCTAGCCCAACAATAACATTAGTATTATAGTAACCCTAGCCCAACCCTAACATTAGCATAATAGTAACCCTAGCCCAACCCTAACATTAGTATAATAGTAACCCTAGCCCAACAATAACATTAGCATAATAGTAACCCTAGCCCAACCCTAACATTAGTATAATAGTAACCCTAGCCCAACAATAACATTAGCATAATAGTAACCCTAGCCCAACCCTAACATTAGTATAATAGTAACCCTAGCCCAACAATAACATTAGTATTATAGTAACCCTAGCCCAACCCTAACATTAGCATAATAGTAACCCTAGCCCAACCCTAACATTAGTATAATAGTAACCCTAGCCCAACCCTAACATTAGTATAATAGTAACCCTAGCCCAACAATAACATTAGTATAATAGTAACCCTAGCCCAACCCTAACATTAGCATAATAGTAACCCTAGCCCAACCCTAACATTAGTATTATAGTAACCTTAGCCCAACCCTAACTCTAGTATAATAGTAACCCTAGCCCAACCCTAACATTAGCATAATAGCAACCCTAGCCCAACCCTAACATTAGTATAATAGTAACCCTAGCCCAACAATAACATTAGTATAATAGTAACCCTAGCCCAACAATAACATTAGTATAATAGTAACCCTAGCCCAACCCTAACATTAGCATAATAGTAACCCTAGCCCAACCCTAACATAGTATTATAGTAACCCTAGCCCAACCCTAACTCTAGTATAATAGTAACCCTAGCCCAACCCTAACATTAGCATAATAGTAACCCTAGCCCAACAATAACATTAGTATTATAGTAACCTTAGCCCAACCCTAACTCTAGTATAATAGTAACCCTAGCCCAACCCTAACATTAGTATAATAGTAACCCTAGCCCAACAATAACATTAGTATAATAGTAACCCTAGCCCAACAATAACATTAGTATAATAGTAACCCTAGCCCAACCCTAACATTAGCATAATAGTAACCCTAGCCCAACCCTAACATTAGTATTATAGTAACCCTAGCCCAACCCTAACTCTAGTATAATAGTAACCCTAGCCCAACCCTAACATTAGCATAATAGTAACCCTAGCCCAACAATAACATTAGTATTATAGTAACCTTAGCCCAACCCTAACTCTAGTATAATAGTAACCCTAGCCCAACCCTAACATTAGTATTATAGTAACCTTAGCCCAACCCTAACATTAGCATAATAGTAACCCTAGCCCAACAATAACATTAGTATTATAGTAACCCTAGCCCAACCCTAACATTAGTATAATAGTAACCCTAGCCCAACCCTAACATTAGTATAATAGTAACCCTAGCCCAACCCTAACATTAGTATAATAGTAACCCTAGCCCAACCCTAACATTAGTATAATAGTAACCCTAGCCCAACCCTAACATTAGTATAATAGTAACCCTAGCCCAACCCTAACATTAGCATAATAGTAACCCTAGCCCAACCCTAACATTAGTATAATAGTAACCCTAGCCCAACCCTAACATTAGCATAATAGTAACCCTAGCCCAACCCTAACATTAGCATAATAGTAACCCTAGCCCAACCCTAACATTAGTATAATAGTAACCCTAGCCCAACCCTAACATTAGCATAATAGTAACCCTAGCCCAACCCTAACATTAGCATAATAGTAACCCTAGCCCAACCCTAACATTAGTATAATAGTAACCCTAGCCCAACAATAACATTAGTATTATAGTAACCCTAGCCCAACCCTAACATTAGCATAATAGTAACCCTAGCCCAACCCTAACATTAGTATAATAGTAACCCTAGCCCAACAATAACATTAGCATAATAGTAACCCTAGCCCAACCCTAACATTAGTATAATAGTAACCCTAGCCCAACAATACCATTAGCATAATAGTAACCCTAGCCCAACCCTAACATTAGTATAATAGTAACCCTAGCCCAACAATAACATTAGTATTATAGTAACCCTAGCCCAACCCTAACATTAGTATAATAGTAACCCTAGCCCAACAATAACATTAGTATTATAGTAACCCTAGCCCAACCCTAACATTAGCATAATAGTAACCCTAGCCCAACCCTAACATTAGTATAATAGTAACCCTAGCCCAACCCTAACATTAGTATAATAGTAACCCTAGCCCAACAATAACATTAGTATAATAGTAACCCTAGCCCAACCCTAACATTAGCATAATAGTAACCCTAGCCCAACCCTAACATTAGTATTATAGTAACCTTAGCCCAACCCTAACTCTAGTATAATAGTAACCCTAGCCCAACCCTAACATTAGCATAATAGCAACCCTAGCCCAACCCTAACATTAGTATAATAGTAACCCTAGCCCAACAATAACATTAGTATAATAGTAACCCTAGCCCAACAATAACATTAGTATAATAGTAACCCTAGCCCAACCCTAACATTAGTATAATAGTAACCCTAGCCCAACAATAACATTAGTATAATAGTAACCCTAGCCCAACCCTAACATTAGCATAATAGTAACCCTAGCCCAACCCTAACATTAGTATTATAGTAACCTTAGCCCAACCCTAACTCTAGTATAATAGTAACCCTAGCCCAACCCTAACATTAGTATAATAGTAACCCTAGCCCAACAATAACATTAGTATAATAGTAACCCTAGCCCAACAATAACATTAGTATAATAGTAACCCTAGCCCAACCCTAACATTAGCATAATAGTAACCCTAGCCCAACCCTAACATTAGTATAATAGTAACCCTAGCCCAACCCTAACATTAGCATAATAGTAACCCTAGCCCAACCCTAACATTAGCATAATAGTAACCCTAGCCCAACCCTAACATTAGTATAATAGTAACCCTAGCCCAACCCTAACATTAGCATAATAGTAACCCTAGCCCAACCCTAACATTAGCATAATAGTAACCCTAGCCCAACCCTAACATTAGTATAATAGTAACCCTAGCCCAACAATAACATTAGTATTATAGTAACCCTAGCCCAACCCTAACATTAGCATAATAGTAACCCTAGCCCAACCCTAACATTAGTATAATAGTAACCCTAGCCCAACAATAACATTAGCATAATAGTAACCCTAGCCCAACCCTAACATTAGTATAATAGTAACCCTAGCCCAACAATACCATTAGCATAATAGTAACCCTAGCCCAACCCTAACATTAGTATAATAGTAACCCTAGCCCAACAATAACATTAGTATTATAGTAACCCTAGCCCAACCCTAACATTAGTATAATAGTAACCCTAGCCCAACAATAACATTAGTATTATAGTAACCCTAGCCCAACCCTAACATTAGCATAATAGTAACCCTAGCCCAACCCTAACATTAGTATAATAGTAACCCTAGCCCAACCCTAACATTAGTATAATAGTAACCCTAGCCCAACAATAACATTAGTATAATAGTAACCCTAGCCCAACCCTAACATTAGCATAATAGTAACCCTAGCCCAACCCTAACATTAGTATAATAGTAACCTTAGCCCAACCCTAACTCTAGTATAATAGTAACCCTAGCCCAACCCTAACATTAGCATAATAGCAACCCTAGCCCAACCCTAACATTAGTATAATAGTAACCCTAGCCCAACAATAACATTAGTATAATAGTAACCCTAGCCCAACAATAACATTAGTATAATAGTAACCCTAGCCCAACCCTAACATTAGTATAATAGTAACCCTAGCCCAACAATAACATTAGTATAATAGTAACCCTAGCCCAACCCTAACATTAGCATAATAGTAACCCTAGCCCAACCCTAACATTAGTATTATAGTAACCTTAGCCCAACCCTAACTCTAGTATAATAGTAACCCTAGCCCAACCCTAACATTAGTATAATAGTAACCCTAGCCCAACAATAACATTAGTATAATAGTAACCCTAGCCCAACAATAACATTAGTATAATAGTAACCCTAGCCCAACCCTAACATTAGCATAATAGTAACCCTAGCCCAACCCTAACATTAGTATTATAGTAACCCTAGCCCAACCCTAACTCTAGTATAATAGTAACCCTAGCCCAACCCTAACATTAGCATAATAGTAACCCTAGCCCAACAATAACATTAGTATTATAGTAACCTTAGCCCAACCCTAACTCTAGTATAATAGTAACCCTAGCCCAACCCTAACATTAGTATTATAGTAACCTTAGCCCAACCCTAACATTAGCATAATAGTAACCCTAGCCCAACAATAACATTAGTATTATAGTAACCCTAGCCCAACCCTAACATTAGTATAATAGTAACCCTAGCCCAACCCTAACATTAGTATAATAGTAACCCTAGCCCAACCCTAACATTAGTATAATAGTAACCCTAGCCCAACCCTAACATTAGCATAATAGTAACCCTAGCCCAACCCTAACATTAGTATAATAGTAACCCTAGCCCAACCCTAACATTAGCATAATAGTAACCCTAGCCCAACCCTAACATTAGTATAATAGTAACCCTAGCCCAACCCTAACATTAGCATAATAGTAACCCTAGCCCAACCCTAACATTAGTATAATAGTAACCCTAGCCCAACCCTAACATTAGCATAATAGTAACCCTAGCCCAACCCTAACATTAGCATAATAGTAACCCTAGCCCAACCCTAACATTAGTATAATAGTAACCCTAGCCCAACAATAACATTAGTATTATAGTAACCCTAGCCCAACCCTAACATTAGCATAATAGTAACCCTAGCCCAACCCTAACATTAGTATAATAGTAACCCTAGCCCAACAATAACATTAGCATAATAGTAACCCTAGCCCAACCCTAACATTAGTATAATAGTAACCCTAGCCCAACAATAACATTAGCATAATAGTAACCCTAGCCCAACCCTAACATTAGTATAATAGTAACCCTAGCCCAACAATAACATTAGTATTATAGTAACCCTAGCCCAACCCTAACATTAGTATAATAGTAACCCTAGCCCAACAATGACATTAGTATTATAGTAACCCTAGCCCAACCCTAACATTAGCATAATAGTAACCCTAGCCCAACCCTAACATTAGTATTATAGTAACCTTAGCCCAACCCTAACTCTAGTATAATAGTAACCCTAGCCCAACCCTAACATTAGCATAATAGTAACCCTAGCCCAACAATAACATTAGTATTATAGTAACCTTAGCCCAACCCTAACTCTAGTATAATAGTAACCCTAGCCCAACCCTAACATTAGCATAATAGTAACCCTAGCCCAACAATAACATTAGTATTATAGTAACCTTAGCCCAACCCTAACTGTAGTATAATAGTAACCCTAGCCCAACCCTAACATTAGCATAATAGTAACCCTAGCCCAATACATTAGTATTATAGTAACCTTAGCCCAACCCTAACTCTAGTATAATAGTAACCCTAGCCCAACCCTAACATTAGCATAATAGCAACCCTAGCCCAACCCTAACATTAGTATAATAGTAACCCTAGCCCAACAATAACATTAGTATAATAGTAACCCTAGCCCAACCCTAACATTAGTATAATAGTAACCCTAGCCCAACAATAACATTAGTATAATAGTAACCCTAGCCCAACCCTAACATTAGTATAATAGTAACCCTAGCCCAACCCTAACATTAGTATAATAGTAAAGCTAGCCCAACAATAACATTAGTATAATAGTAACCCTAGCCCAACCCTAACATTAGCATAATAGTAACCCTAGCCCAATCCTAACATTAGTATTATAGTAACCTTAGCCCAACCCTAACTCTAGTATAATAGTAACCCTAGCCCAACCCTAACATTAGTATAATAGTAACCCTAGCCCAACAATAACATTAGTATAATAGTAACCCTAGCCCAACAATAACATTAGTATAATAGTAACCCTAGCCCAACCCTAACATTAGCATAATAGTAACCCTAGCCCAACCCTAACATTAGTATTATAGTAACCCTAGCCCAACCCTAACTCTAGTATAATAGTAACCCTAGCCCAACCCTAACATTAGTATTATAGTAACCTTAGCCCAACCCTAACTCTAGTATAATAGTAACCCTAGCCCAACCCTAACATTAGTATAATAGTAACCCTAGCCCAACCCTAACTCTAGTATAATAGTAACCCTAGCCCAACCCTAACATTAGTATAATAGTAACCCTAGCCCAACCCTAACTCTAGTATAATAGTAACCCTAGCCCAACCCTAACATTAGTATAATAGTAACCCTAGCCCAACCCTAACTCTAGTATAATAGTAACCCTAGCCCAACCCTAACATTAGTATAATAGTAACCCTAGCCCAACCCTAACTCTAGTATAATAGTAACCCTAGCCCAACCCTAACATTAGTATAATAGTAACCCTAGCCCAACCCTAACTCTAGTATAATAGTAACCCTAGCCCAACCCTAACATTAGTATTATAGTAACCTTAGCCCAACCCTAACTCTAGTATAATAGTAACCCTAGCCCAACCCTAACATTAGTATAATAGTAACCCTAGCCCAACCCTAACTCTAGTATAATAGTAACCCTAGCCCAACCCTAACATTAGTATAATAGTAACCCTAGCCCAACCCTAACTCTAGTATAATAGTAACCCTAGCCCAACCCTAACATTAGTATAATAGTAACCCTAGCCCAACCCTAACTCTAGTATAATAGTAACCCTAGCCCAACCCTAACATTAGTATAATAGTAACCCTAGCCCAACCCTAACTCTAGTATAATAGTAACCCTAGCCCAACCCTAACATTAGTATAATAGTAACCCTAGCCCAACCCTAACTCTAGTATAATAGTAACCCTAGCCCAACCCTAACTCTAGTATAATAGTAACCCTAGCCCAACCCTAACATTAGTATTATAGTAACCCTAGCCCAACCCTAACTCTAGTATAATAGTAACCCTAGCCCAACCCTAACATTAGCATAATAGTAACCCTAGCCCAACAATAACATTAGTATTATAGTAACCTTAGCCCAACCCTAACTCTAGTATAATAGTAACCCTAGCCCAACCCTAACATTAGCATAATAGCAACCCTAGCCCAACCCTAACTCTAGTATAATAGTAACCCTAGCCCAACCCTAACATTAGTATAATAGTAACCCTAGCCCAACCCTAACTCTAGTATAATAGTAACCCTAGCCCAACCCTAACATTAGTATAATAGTAACCCTAGCCCAACAATAACATTAGTATAATAGTAACCCTAGCCCAACCCTAACATTAGCATAATAGCAACCCTAGCCAAACAATAACATTAGTATTATAGTAACCCTAGCCCAACCCTAACATTAGTATAATAGTAACCCTAGCCCAACAATAACATTAGTATAATAGTAACCCTAGCCCAACCCTAACATTAGTATAATAGTAACCCTAGCCCAACAATAACATTAGTATAATAGTAACCCTAGCCCAACCCTAACATTAGCATAATAGCAACCCTAGCCAAACAATAACATTAGTATTATAGTAACCCTAGCCCAACCCTAACATTAGTATAATAGTAACCCTAGCCCAACAATAACATTAGTATAATAGTAACCCTAGCCCAACAATAACATTAGTATAATAGTAACCCTAGCCCAACAATAACATTAGTATAATAGTAACCCTAGCCCAACAATAACATTAGTATAATAGTAACCCTAGCCCAACCCTAATATTAGTATAATAGTAACCCTAGCCCAACAATAACATTAGTATAATAGTAACCCTAGCCCAACCCTAACATTAGCATAATAGCAACCCTAGCCAAACAATAACATTAGTATTATAGTAACCCTAGCCCAACCCTAACATTAGTATAATAGTAACCCTAGCCCAACAATAACATTAGTATAATAGTAACCCTAGCCCAACAATAACATTAGTATAATAGTAACCCTAGCCCAACCCTAACATTAGTATAATAGTAACCCTAGCCCAACAATAACATTAGTATAATAGTAACCCTAGCCCAACCCTAACATTAGCATAATAGCAACCCTAGCCAAACAATAACATTAGTATTATAGTAACCCTAGCCCAACCCTAACTCTAGTATAATAGTAACCCTAGCCCAACCCTAACATTAGCATAATAGCAACCCTAGCCAAACAATAACATTAGTATTATAGTAACCCTAGCCCAACCCTAACTCTAGTATAATAGTAACCCTAGCCCAACCCTAACATTAGCATAATAGTAACCCTAAACGCCGTAGGCTGGTGTTCCCGGGATCCCCAAAGGGGTGGAGGTGGTTCATCTTTGGTCACCTGATTGGACGTTACAGACAGACGAGATTTGAGAAGTGAGACATAGAACTCGAGTGCGATTGTGCAGATGTGTGTTAAATCTATCTTACACTAGACTGGATTCATGTGTTTTATTGTTTTAAATGGGCCTAGGAAACAAGGACTTGACGTTTGTGATGGTAACTCGAGCCGGAGCAACATGCAAGGCTTGACAAGGGTGACCGTGACATTCGGCTCGGTTCTGAGGACGGATGGCCCTCTGCAGTAGTACACAGGCCATCTTCCATGTCTCCTCGCTCCTCCTGATCTCGTCCTACACTCCGCTTTCTGCACTGCAATATTAGATTCATTCACTGCAAAAGGTGTTTTGTGAGTATTAACGCTGTTGGGAATATGATAATAGTTACATATGGAATTACAGCGACTGGGATTCGATTTAACAAAGAAAATTATAATAATGGCCGAACAGTCTGGGGAGTTTTCATCATCACTCTCAGCAGTGCTGAATTTACACACCCATCTTTATCTCCGAAACTGAAACTAATAAACTAATAAACTAATATATATATATATATATATATTATATATATATATATATATATATATCTCATTGCATCAGCTCGAGAAGATACACAAACCTAACATGTTGGACACTTGCAGTGCATTATGGGTAATACCGATGATATCTAAAAAACACCCCTAGTATTTAAAAAGTGTTTTATCAGTTAGGATGGTTGTTTTCTTTCATCTCACATGGATACCATACAGATTTAAACTTCCCTAAACCAGTTTATACCCAAATCTCACCTGGATTCTGTAGATTTGTGTTTGTGCTGTAATCATAAAAACTGCCCCGTGCTCATCCCAGGACTCTTATTTACAATCCGCTCAAACAAAACATCCTTTCCCAACACTTAGTACTGTTTGTCTGTACTCTTCTGCACATGTACTCTGTAATGATTTCTAATCTGACTACCCCGTGTCTTCTGGAGAGTTCTTCATCGTGTCCTCTCAGGGAGTTTTTCCTCACCGCTGTCTCAAGGCCGTCATGGCCGTTTAAACCCAGAGTTCGCTACAACCGGTGGAGTGGGAAAGCTGTGAAAGTTCCAGCTCATGAGTGGTCCACAGTATCACCTGATCCCCTTTGAAGCGGAGGTCCGACTCCGGGGTCGCACTCAGACCTGCGTTCAGAGTAACGTGATCGGTTCGGTTCGTCATGTTAGTCTCCGTTTAGAAAAAAAGGCTATTACGGATATGAATATATAATAAAACCAGACTTTCACGGAACAGGCGCTCTGTAATTAGCTCAGCTTTGCGGTGCGAGAGCTTGCACCGAGAGAACGCACGGCTAAACATCTCCTTATACGAGAGCAGCTCCTTCATTTACAGCTATTCTTTCATGTTGACAAGCCATTCATCCCAAACGCACGGTTCTGCACTACTGGTACCAGGGACAAAGAAAAGAGAAGGAATCGCGTGCGTCACACGAGTGAATTCTTCATTGATCGACAGTTCAGAAGGAATTTCTTCGGTGTGGAAGCAAACCTGCGATCGGAATCAGAACGCTGAGACCGAGTACCGAACATCGAGATGCAAAAGGAAGCAACCGAAAGGTTTCAGTACTACAGTGTACAAAAAAGTCTCACAGAATTCAGTGTGTTTTCCATACTTCAGACAAAATCTACACGATGATGTATTCATTAGACGTATTAAACATTTCCAAAAGGAAAAGAAAGGCGAAGGACTTCAGAGTCCGACTGGCGTGAAGAGAGTCGTGCGCTTCGTAAAATGAAAACAGTTCCCAGTGTGACGAACAGCGGCGGCTACGTCCACGGTCATCTGGATACTTCAGAAAACGCATCTTTTTCTCTACGTTTTGGCTTTTGTCCAGCCAAAGCGCAGCTTTTCGAAAACGCTCTCCCACGTGGATGAACGTCGGTCCGTCGGTTAAAAAATGGAGATATTCAAAAACAATGGTGGTTTTTTTAGTCATGTGACCCATTCAACTCAACACACACAAGATGGTGGACGGCGCTGTACTCCAGTCGTTGTGCCTGCGATCCTGTTTGATAGCGTTGTTAAAGATTAACGTCACTTCGTACAACCTTCAGCTCCAGTTTTTAAATAAACGCCTGACGGACACGACGCAGGCCGAAGCTTCTTACGCTTTTTACGCGTGTGCGGTACGGGCACGCGAGCGTTTTGAACACGTGATTGAACACGTGAATGTTAACTGAAGAAATATCAATGATCGATTCAGTACTGATCCGTTATCAGTCACCTGAAACAACGACTCAGATTGTTTTACAGAATAAATGTACGTGAACATGTGGGGATTCAGCAGCTAGCACTAGACTGAACTAGCATTTTTAAGCTACGTAGAAGGCCATTAGAAAAGTAGAAAATACAAAAAAATACCCGCGGTTGTGCTGTTGTGCCATGCATTTAAACGAAGTAAAAATGTATCAAATGAATGTTGTAGTAATGGAGAGAAACTGCAGCGACGTGAACAGAACATGCGAAACACACTGAAAATCCAGCTCAGAATCACAAAGTGACGCCAAACAGCACTGACCGTGTGAGCAAATCTCTTTTAATACAAAATATTAAAATTTCAAATCAAACCACGGAAGCGTGTCAAAAATGAAACCTTTTAGCCTAGCGAGATCATCTCAGATTATAAGACACATTGACAGTAAATATTTCCCGTACAGTAGCTTCGTTACTCGCTCGTCTCCTCTTTATATTAATTATAATCATATCATCGTTTATAACTCTCCTTATTTATAATTCGTGCTTTAAATCCTCTTCTCCGTCATCATAAAACATAAACACAGCAGAGTCGGGACAGGTAACACCGTACACCTGCGCGCTAAATTCTACATTCTCAACAGCGGGAGGAAAACTTCAGAGAAGCCACAGGACCGAGTCTCGGATCGGATCTTTATTCATTCATTTATTTATTTATTTTATTTTGAGATTTAAGACAACAGACGTTCGGTCTGACGACACTGAGGAGGTGAGGACGTCGAGATATATATCGTCTACAAAAATACTGTTTCTCCTGCGTTATTCTGCGCTATTCTGCGCGAGGCCTTTGAGGATTTCTGCAGGTCTTCAGGAGGAACGGGAGTTATGCTAATTCATGTGTGCTGATTCATTCATTCATTCATTCATTCATTTATTTATTTATTTTAAATCACTGAAAGCACACTATGTTAGAAATCTCAGAAAGAATGAGATATGGCTATGTTTTATTAACAATCACTAAAGCTAAAGATTTCCCTTGAGACTATTACTGATTAAAAAAATAAAAATAATAATAAGTTCTCGCTGATCATCTGCCCGTTTAAAGGAAAAGTTTGGAGAAAAAACTTTTTGAATCTACGCAAAACATTCCGCTGTCTGAAGTTTGTTTTTTATATTTAATGAGCAACGCATAAGCAAATAATAATAATAATAATACTAATAATAGCGAGCGAAGTCCGTCCTGCAGTGTTCTGACTATACACTGCCGTAGAAAGCGATCTCTGTTAGTTTTTATTCCGTTAAAATTCCGTTTAATCAGACGTGGATTTATTAAGATTTCAGGTGACGGATTTTTTTAGCTAACTACCAGCGAGCGTCGCATTAGACTTACAGACGAACCTGGATTACAAATCTTCCCCAAACTATTCCTTTAACCGTTTAACAGCTCGCGCTTTAAAACATGAATCCGATATTTAATCTGGAGCGCGTCACTGAGCGCGTCACCGACACACAGACGACGGCTCTCGACACTTCAGGAAGCTTTGTTTTTTTCATTATTATTTAAAAAAAAAACCTGTTTAAGATATTCGTTGTTGTTGAGGATTAGGAAAGGCATGTCCCTGCTTTAATCTGAATTAGAGTAGGCGGAGCTCGTGACGGGTAAATATCCGCCCGCTGTCCTTCGGGATATGCAAATTAGGATATAATGATATGTAAATATTAATGAGTGTGCACATCGTAACGCCGATATGAGACTGAATAAAGTGATCTCTTTCTTCATCGTCCGGGACGGAGACGTGTGATGAGTGATATGTCCTCGTTAGGCGTAGGGAGCGAAGGGAGTGCACTCGGAAGGGCGTTGTTTCTTGTTATTGTTGTTTTTGTTCTGAAGAAAGAGCACCTGATTTGGTTTTGGAAGAAGTAAGGGGTCAAAGTTCAAGTCCAAATCCCCTTCTTCTCTTTTAAACACACACACACACACACACACACACACACACACACACACACACACACACACAGCTTTCAGGTGAATACTGGACAGAGATCAGACGTCTCTCTCTCTCGCTCTTTCCCTTTAAATCTCTCGCCCATGTGATCGTCTCGGTTCTCTCGGTGAGGCAGGGATCTGCGTCCCGGATCCTCCGCGAGTCTTTTAGAGGACGTCCTGTCCTCGCTCCCGTCTCCGATCAGAAAATATCCGGACACATGCTCCAGTCCTGTCGGTCTTTGGTCTCCCAGTAACCCCCTTTATACACGAAGTTCATCTCCCCGGTCACAGGGTCTGTCCTCTGATGGAACCAGAGAGGCTTGTAGCCCTCGTACTCCTGACCTGCAAGACACACACACACACACACACACACACACACACACACACATAAACATGCAGTGTACACAGGGACGTCAAACTACTTCTTTATTCTTATCCATTTACGAATCGCAAATCCAGACAGAGCTAAAGGTTCACTCCAGCACCCTAAAGGGTTCTTCAGTTTTGTCCCTCTCTAGGAACGCTCCAGCTTCTTTACACTGCTTCTTTTGAGTGTCTTTAAATCTCACGTTTCGTACGCTTCGGGTGTTACGGTGCGATCGAGTCGTGTCGGAAAGATCGTATATACGAGTTGAACGCACATGAACGAGTTTCCGAGTCGGGGGGCGTGTCAGTAAGAAAGCATGGCGGAGTCGGTGGATGACGCGGCGTCTGCAGTTGACGGTAAACACGTCTTTGTTTGATTTTTACATTTACAATAAAACAAGCTGATTTCCTGCACAAAATACGACAGATTCTTACATTTACAGTGCACTTCCTACAGCAGAGTTAAAACCCTTGCTGTAGTTTACTGTAGTTCATTAAGAGAAGGCACACCTCCACCTCGCTCCAACCAAACTGACCAACGCACCTGACGTCGTAAATACCAACTTCCTGTCCCGTAAATACAAACTTCCTGTCCCGGTATACGAACTTCCTGTCCCGGTATACGAACTTCCTGTCCCGTTATACAAACTTCCTGTCCCGTTATACTAACTTCCTGTCCCGTAAATACGAACTTCCTGTCCCGTTATACAAACTTCCTGTCCCGTAAATATGAACTTCCTGTCCCGTTATACGAACTTCCTGTCCCGTAAATACGAACTTCCTGTCCCGTTATACAAACTTCCTGTCCCGTAAATATGAACTTCCTGTCTCGTTATACGAACTTCCTGTCCCGTAAATACGAACTTCCTGTCCCGTTATACAAACTTCCTGTCCCGTTATACGAACTTCCTGTCCCGTTGTACGAACTTCCTGTCCCGTAAATACACACGTTCCGTGTAGCATCAGTTCCTACGCAGTTCAGGTTCTCCAAAGATTTATAAAAGTGTTATATTTTTAACTCAAATCTGACGGAATAATAAAATAAATAAAACATCTTTAACGTTAGAACAAACTGTGAACGGAAAAACAACCAGCAGTGAAAACGTGGCTCTGAAGGGTCTGTGTAGAACCTTCGAACTCAGATCTTCCCTTTCAATTAGGTTCCCAATAGAACCCCTTTAGAGGCTGGAATCGTTAACAAAGCATGTGGCATTATTATGAATAGAACAGTGTGTGTGTGTGTGTGTGCGTGTGTGCGTGTGTGTGTGTGTGTGTGTGTGTGTTATTTAACTTTGGTTTTCTACATGGTTGCAGGTTCCATCCCGTGTATTATAAAGACACGCCCTGCTGGGTTCTGACGTGTGTGAGTTCTAGATGTGTACACTGTGGAGTGAATGATGTATTTTAGGTTCTAGATGTGTGTTGGGTTGGGTTCTAGTATGTGTGTGTGTATGGTTGGGGGGGGGGGGGCGGTGTTGATGTATTGGGTTCTAGAGAACTATTCTAGGCTCCAGATGTGTGTTGTATTTGTGATACTGGTTGGGTTCTAGACACTTGTGTGTGACTGTTCGGTGCCGGGTTCTGTATGAGCATGCTGAATTGTAGTAGTTTGTGCGTTTGGCTCTTCCTCGTTGTGATTAGTCAGTAGGAGGCCAGTTTTGGTGTTAGAACTTCCTGGGCCATGATTAGAACCAATAGTGCCTACACCCACACACACACAGACACAGACAGTGGGAGAACCGTAAGTAGTGGACTGCGAGCACATGGTGAGATCTCCATTACAGATCACTGCGGGATCTGTAAGTAACCGTGGACATGTCACACTCGCATGCTCTCACACACACACACACACACATACACA
>NC_071276.1:20463281-20473281 GCF_023375685.1 Ictalurus furcatus | reverse complement strand
ATTGGTTGGAGAAAGCTGCTGCTGGTGTTTATTGGAGATGTTCAACAGGAAAATGTGTAAACCTGCCTGGAAACTAACCTTACGTGGAACTTCCCTTGAAAAGTAGCTGTATGGAGAGAACTTAAGCTGGCACGTCTCTTTGGTTCTGTGGTTCACAATGTCGATGTCCCCCGACTGAGAACAAGATGGAGGTTAAAGGGCAAATATTAAAGATGTTGGAGTAGGAGATATTCCATAATAATAATAATAATAATAATAATAATAATAATAAAGACTATTAAATGGAATGTAAATCTGATTAGGTGCGGTGTTTGGATTGAGTGGAGCAGTGAGAGCGCAGACCTGATCAATCCACAGTTTGCCCACGATAATGTTGTGCACGGTGGAGGTCACCTTACGCCACACGTAGTGGTTCCCGCTCGCATGGAACTGCAGGTGGATGGCACCTAAAGAACCAAGAGGTGTTTAGGAACCCGTCGTTTGCTTCTTTAGATTTTCACAAGAGCGACGAAAAAACTGCGAGAAACTAAAAGCACTTTAATCAAAACGCACAATCCCACCTTCCAATTTTAGGCCACGCCCCCTACCTGATTCTGATGCTGGTGTTGAGTCACACCATACACTGAGGAATAATGTGATGAAGCGATGAACACGTATGAAACCTGACGAGAGTTAAGTACCACACAAGCTGTGTTTGTTAAAGTGGGCGGAGTCTCTCACCCAGGGGCATGATGGACAGGTATTTTCCACGGAACTTGCTAGCAATGGTGATTTCCTGCCACAGAGTCCAGCCTCGCTGTGAGATGACGTGATGCGCCGCAGCCGGAGGATGATGACTGACCTGAGAGAAACGGACAGGGAATTATAAGATGGTCTATAGTGCCACCAGTAGAGGGCGGTGTTTGTCAGTCTCCAGTTCGTGTGTGTGTGTGTGTGTGTGTGTGTGTGTGTGTGTGAGAGAAGTGTAACCTGCTCGCAGAGGGAGCGGTAGCCGTAGTCGTCGAGCCGGTCGAGCTCGTACGTTTCACCCAGCAGGGGGTTGAAGGGTTTAGCCGTGCGGTGGACGGTGGTGGAATAGGACGAGACGGAGAAGGCGGCCACCAAACACATCTGCTCCAGAGAATTCTCGCAGCGAGCCGCTTTATCCAACAGCTCGCTGTACTCCAGATCCTCCGTCAGCCGCTGCAGCATGGAGAGGGGCTCGTTGAAGTTCACCTGGGGAAGGGAAGAAGGTTCGGAAAAGGGGTGGAGAAAGGACAAGATCTGTTAGTATGAAAGTGGTATTGTAGCAGTATGGAGGCAGTTTTACAGCAGGGTGGGGCTGGTGTGGAGGAAGCGTGGAGGCATGTGTGGAGGCAGAGTAGAGGCAGTTTGGAGGCATGTGTGGAGGCAGAGTAGAGGCAGTTCGGAGGCATGTGTGGAGGCAGCATTGAGGCTCACAGGCATGGGGATCTTGGAGAGCTCTTTGCCAATGCAGTTCTTCATGATGCTCCACAGGTTAAGCGAATAGTTGGGCTTGTCTGGGATTCGGCTCCGCCTCCTCCTGCGTGTCTGCACCTCCCTCCCTGATAAATCATTACAGCTCGGAGACGACTGAGACACAGACATGGGGAAACAGAACAACAGAGAGAGAGAGAGAGAGAGAGAGAGAGAGAGAGAGAGAGAGAGGCTGTAGAGTCAGTGAGAGTTACTGCTGTTTCAAATTACAATGAAACCGTATCTGTCATAAACATTCTCTTAAACACTGGCCTTTATTTCTCATAAACACTCACATGTTGCTCCAGGCTCCAGTCACTGGGCTGCCCACCGCTGGCACCACTTAGATTACTCTGAGAACGCCTGTCTCACACACACACACACACACACACACACACACACACACACTTATTATACAAGTACATAGTAGTGCATTGTAGTAATAACGTAAGAATTTATCATTAATTTAATAATCTATTATTATAATAATCTATAAATATTACTTTTATTTAATATATATTATTTATTTATAGAATTAATTTATTCGAATTATTTGTTTATTACTTCTGTCTCGGCAATTACGCTGATGATCTGTCCTCACCTTTTATTTTACTGAATTACATTAAACTGGCTCATTAATTGATGTTAATTACGCCTAAAGGAATGATTCGTACACCCGATGGGGTAGAGGGTGCCAATACATAGTGCAGAGCAACAGTTCAGAATTGTAGAGACTCTGACCTATGCTGAGAGACGTCTGTAGCCGTCACTGTGATGAACGCGGGCGAATCCTCCATGGCGTCGAAATATTCTGTATCCTCATCTTCATCACTCGCTTCCTCTTTCCGGGACCTCTCACTCACTCCTACAGGACACACACACACACACACACACACACACACACACACACACACACACACATCACCATGCGGTACCCTTAGTTCCTACTGTAGTTCCTGAAACTTTAAATGTAAAATAACTACATTGCATTGCATAAGTATTCACCCCCCTTGAACTTTTCCTCATTCTGTAGTGTCACACTTTAATTGGGATTTTAAGTCATGAATCTACACTAAATATCCCATAATTCTGAAGTGTGTGTGTGGGGGGGGGTGTCGATATAGATTACAACCATGCAACCTCAAAATATAAATACACTTGTTCCAAGAAGAACGCAGATTTTGAGGAGTTAGAGGAGTAAGACTGAACATGATGCTAACACCACCATGCTTCACTATACAACACGCAAAACTTCCAGTGTGGGTAAATACTTCTGCATGTCAGACTGAGACCTGGACAGAAAGACAGATGGTTTAATGCTGACCGGTGTGTGTGGAGGTGGTGTCAGGTGTGTTAGAGGTGTGTGTCGGTGCCTCCCTCCACGCTCTCTCCAGGCTGTTGTGCTGCTTGGCCAGTTGTTCTATCGTCTCTTCCAGGTGAGTCCGCTGCTCTCGCTCATGCTGCAGGACTCGCTGCCATCTGCGGCTGTGGCTCTCGGCCAGCTCCAGGAAATCACGGCATGCCTGACACGCGGAGGCACAAACTCACGTCAGATACGAGGAGGTGGGGCTTTTTTCTACGAGGAGCCAAAGCTACTGTTATACACATAAGGAATATACACACATACACATTAGCGCTTTGAGCTACTGATCGAAAAGTCCCAGCAAAACCCTTAACCCTCAACTGCTCAGTCGTGTCCTGTGTCTCATATGGCTTTGGATAATCGGCAAATACAAACACATAAGTCACGCCCCTTTGATAATAATAACCAACCTTGGAAAAAGCCAGACCTAATAGTGTTACTCTGCATGGAATCTCCTGCATGTCACACACCCTGCAAACACTCATGACCTTAGCATTAGCAACAGCACTTCATTTATCCAACACTTTTTGACATTTTCTGACACTGACACTTTACGATCATAGGACACTGACACTTTTTGGACACTATGACACCTTTTGACACTTTACAACACTTTCTGACATTTTACAAAGCTTTACAATACTGACACTCTGACACTTTACGACGCTTTGACACAGACACTACCACAATACTGACACTCTGACACTTTATGACGCTTTGACACGGACACTACCAGCTTTACAATACTGACACTCTGACACTTTACGACGCTTTGACACGGACACTACCAGCTTTACAATACTGACACTCTGACACTTTACGACGCTTTGACACGGACACTACCAGTTTTACAACACTGACACTCTACAGCTCTTTACGACACTGACACGCTGACATTTTACAACGCTTTACAACACTGACACTCTGACCCTTTACGATGCTTTGACACAGACACTTTACAGTGTTTGCAATACTGACACTGACACTTTACAATGCTTTACAATACTGACACTTTACAACACTGACTCTTACACTTTACAGCGCCTTACAACACTGACATTTTACAACCCTGACACTATACAACGCTTTGACACGGACACTTTATAGTGCTTTGCAATACTGACACTTTACAGTGCCTTACAACACTGACACTTCACAACACTGACACTCACACTTTAAAGCACCTTACAACACTGACACTTTACAGCACTGACACTTTACAGCACTGACACTTTACAGCACTGACACACTGACACTTTACAACACTTACACACTGACACTTTACAGCACTGACACTTTACAACACTGACACTTTACAACACTGACACACTGACACTTTACAGCACTGACACTTTACAACACTGACACTTTACAGCATTGACACTTTACAACACTTACACACTGACACTTTTCAGCACTGACACTTTACAGCATTGACACTTTACAACACTGACACTTTACAACACTGACACACTGACACTTTACAGCACTGACACTTTACAGCATTGACACTTTACAACACTTACACACTGACACTTTTCAGCACTGACACTTTACAGCATTGACACTTTACAACACTGACACTTTACAACACTGACACTCTGACACTTTTCAGCACTGACACTTTACAGCATTGACACTTTACAACACTTACACACTGACACTTTTCAGCACTGACACTTTACAGCATTGACACTTTACAACACTGACACTTTACAACACTGACACTTTACAACACTGACACACTGACACTTTACAGCACTGACACTTTACAACACTGACACTTTACAGCATTGACACTTTACAACACTTACACACTGACACTTTTCAGCACTGACACTTTACAGCATTGACACTTTACAACACTGACACTTTACAACACTGACACTCTGACACTTTTCAGCACTGACACTTTACAGCATTGACACTTTACAACACTGACACTTTACAACACTGACACTTTACAACACTGACACTTTACAACACTGACACTTTACAGTGCTTTATGAGACTATGACACAGATCTTTTGGCACTTTACAGCACTGATGAAGGTCCAGAGAGTGAAGCTGTTTCTGTTTCTCTGATGTACACACTTTGTTTTTACTTGTTGATGATTCAGATATGACTAAACACTGCAGTGAGTCACACCAAAGCAGAAGCGAAAGGACACACACACACACACACACACACACACACACACACAGAGGTTACTATAGATTACAGAGAAATACATGACTTTCTTTTTCTTATTTTCTCTTTTTATCTTTTTCTTCACTCTCTTTATTTTTTACATTCTTTTCTCTGCTGCACACATTCTTTCTTTTTTCTTACACTGTCATTTTACTTTCTTTTTAATGTCCATTTGTTTTTTTCTTTTTCTTTTCTGCTTTCTCTTTTTTTCTCATCTCATTCTTTTTCACTCTTTCCTTTCTATTTCTCACTGACTCGTTCTTTCATTATTCTTTTGATTTTATTTTTCATTTTCTTACTACTTTCTTTTTTTCTATTTCTCTCGACATCCTTCTTCACTCGTTCTTTCCATTTTTTCTTTTTTTTCTTTCTTTCTATAACCATCTCTCGGTTTTCTTTCCTCATATAATCTTTCGCTCTTTCAAGTCTTTTTCTTTCTTTCTTTCTTTCTTTCTCCGGTAACTGAATGTGAATCAGGTCTATTTATGAATCGGTGCTCTATAACTTTATGACTCCTGAGTAAATCAGCTTTGTGTCGGCCACTTCCTGTCTGAGTCTCTACTTCCTGATCACATGGTGATGTTCTGATGATCTGTGTTCTGACCGCTAATACTGCAGCATGTGTAAACTTCTTCACTAGACAAAATCATACAAAAACACAAATCTACACATCTAACATGTATACAGACATTACACACACACACACACACACACACACACACACACACTAATATACACAGTGTACAGCAGACATTGTCTCAGTACTTTATATCTATCACTATTTTAGTTAGAGACATTAATACACGTAAAATATTTAAATAATAAGGAAGCAGATATTCAGACAGAAACACACACACACGCACACACACACATACACACACACACACACTCACCTGGACCTCTGTGTATGACCTGAGCTGATCTAAAGTGCCATATATAAGAGAGTGTGTGTGTGTGTGTGTGTGTGTGTCTGTGTGTGAGAAAGCTGCTGTGAAGACAAAAATCCTGCTCAGGAGCCGCTTCCACATTTTACTGCTGAGAATCTGAACACACACACACACACACACACACACACACACTGCTTGTGACTTCACAGCACACGGGAAATTACTTAACGTCTATCGGTCTGTGTGTGTGTGTGTGTGTGTGTGTGTGTGTGAGAGAGAGTGTGTGTGTGAGAGTGTGTGTGTGTGTGAGAGTGTGAGAGAGTGAGAAAGTGTGTGTATGAGATTTCGAGTGTGAGTGTGTGTGTGTGTGTGTTAACACTGTCCATCTGACCACGTGTTAATCAGGACGCTTACTCCAGTCACTACATGTCCGATACGAGTTAAAAATCGAACATTTGCGGCAGCCATTTTGTTTGTGATGTCACACTCGGGTTGGGAAAATGGCAGACGGCGCCAAAACCGGACCTGCTGACTCCCACACTACATCCAGAAACGTTTCATTTCTTTGTCCCCCTGTATATTCGTCTTTTAATTTGGGGGGGGGGGATGGGGGGACGAGGGTTAGTTGGTAAAAGAATAACACAAAATGTAGGATCACAATTCCAATTACTGCGTTTTCCAGACTGTAAAGTTGCAGAGGTTTTTTTTGCACCTAGTGAACATGTCAAAGTTACAGTAAAAATGTAAAAATGTAAAAAGTGTATGGATGTCCTCACTCTTATAATCCTATTATAAACACATATTAGATCAAACGTATCCTTTTAATTCTGTCTTTTCAATTCTTCATTCTTTCTCTTGAAACACAACATTTTTTAAAAAACGGTGCAAAATGTCTGAAATGACAGTTTTTCTTACTTTGAATGTAAAAAAATCACATGTTGTTGCCGTACGGCGACGATTACATTTCACCATTTAAAAGAACACTTAAAATATATCAACAAAAAAATATGAATGTTCATTTATCTCAGATAGTGTTGGGTTTTTTCTCCTTTTTTAGTCATTTTCCCCCTTTTTTTGCCTAATTATTGAAACATTAATGATATTTTGAGATTTCTGGGACGACCTTCACCATGGCATGTGACTGCAGAACAGGAAGTGCGAACGGCGCATTCCTGGTCATGTGACATTTTTACTTCGTTATGTTGAAGTTAACGCGGTCTTTTTCCTGTTACATAGGCAAGTAGTATGTCTGTGTTATCACCTACTGAAATACTGGAGATGAATGACTTGTTTCCATATGGCGTCATCATGCATTAAAGGGTTCACTTATTTATTTATTTCAACACTGAAGTTATAATTACCCGAGGGAATCTGACCAGTCCGTAAAGCTACGAGTCGCAGTAGACACGTTATACAAGAGAAATAAAGAGTGAAATAAAAGACTCCAAAAAGAAAAGAAAAAAAAGGGAAGAAGACAGAAAGAATGTAAAAATGTAAAAGTTCCAGCGCTGCGTGTAGGAGAGTTCTGATTAGGAACCGTTAAACAGAACCTCCGCCGCATCCATCAGCCGAGAGGAAGATAAACGCCACGTCCACTAAAATCTCTCAGTGCATTCATCACTACGCTGACTGATCACGCTGAAACACCACAATGAGCAATAAACTACTGAACACACACACACACACACACACACACACACACACACACACACACACACACACGCACGCGCGGTTCAGGTCTATACATCTACAGCATTCCCTTATTTCATGTTGTTCAAGCTGTTCCTTTACGGACGGAACACATGCAGACTTGTAAATACCGGATCAGTGATAACGCCTAGATAGAACCCTAGAGAGAACCCTACTGTGGTTCTAGTACCCGGCGCAGTACACTCACGTTGATCATAGCATTGGAGGTGATGCGGAACAGAGTGGCTCTCTCGTTCACGGCCTTGATCTTCTCGCTGCCCTCGACGGGGACGCGCAGAGCCTCGAGCTCGCTGAGAGAACGCTGCAGCGCCGCGCCGTGCTTCGCTATCAGATCGTTACACGTACACAGATCGTCCAGCTTACTCGCCAAAGTCTTCAGCGCCCCCTGCAGTTCACTGCGGTCCGAGCGTGACGTGGGTTCCTCTTCCCCAGAGTCATCTGCAGAACATACACACACACACACACACACACAGAGATAATTAGGAAATTTACACACAGCAAGTGTGTGGATCAGGGGCGTGGCGTCGACGTTACACTAAACCGCTGCACCCCGACTCCTGAGGATTTCTGAGACTTTATTTTTCATTATTTACATTAAATTTATTTACATTAGAACCACAAACTGTTTCTGCTCTAAAAAAAAAACAATCACTGTTTATGTATATCCACCTCCTACTCTAGCTCTCACTGAACAGAACCTAGATGACCAGCTAGAACCATCCTGACAATTAGCATGATGAGCCAGACCAGCTAGAACCAGTCTGACCTCCTATCAGCCTAATGATTATTATCTAGAACCAACTAGAGCCCCCCCTGACCAACTAGAACCAGTCTGATCAGCTAATAAACCCAAAACCATTCAAGAGCACCAGTATGGTCGGTGAGAACCAGTCTATAGGTCCACAACCTCGAGAGAACGTTCAATCTTCATCAGGTGGAACTTGTTCTCCGCCATGTCTGTGTGCTGCATTCAGAAGCAGAAGAACAAAAACTATTCATTTTTTCTTGCACTTGCCTTTTATTAAACAAGCTATCACACACACACACACACACACACACATACACACACACACACACACTCTTTTTTGGAAATATAAACCCAGAAATGAAGTGTGAAAGTCTGAGAGTTTCTCTCTCCGTCTCTGTCATCTCAGTGACCTCGCGACCTGCAGTGTGCACTAACGAGCAGAGACGCAGAGCTCTCGCTAATCAAAGCTCCGGTTACAGACAGACAGCGACACACACACACACACACACACACACACCATATCTCAAAGACTAACAAGCCCACTTTTCTCAGACATACAGAGGAGAATCAGTACCAAGATCACACACACACATCCTTCCAATAAACTAATTAAATCTCTCTCTCTGTCTCTCTCTCTCACACACACACACACACACACACACACACACACACACAGGGTTTCCGGATCAGAATAAACGGCACTGAGATCTGATTCTTGTCCAGCTAAACCTAATGCAGATCTATTTATAGAGAAACTGCAGGGCTTCAGCTGCTGCAAGATCAAGAGGCAAAGAAAACACCAGTAGAATCATTTAAAGCTCCAAACACCCGACACACCCTCGACACCCCCCCCGACACACCCCCGACACCCCCCCGACACACCCCCGACAAACACCCCCGACACACCCCCGACACACACCCCCGACACCCCCCCGACACACACCCCCGACAAACACCCCTGACACACCCCCGACACCCCCCCCCTGACACACCCCCGACACCCCCCCGACACACCCCCGACAAACACCCCCGACACACACCCCCGACACACACCCCCGACACACACCCCCGACACCCCCCCGACACACACCCCCGACAAACACCCCTGACACACCCCCGACACCCCCCCGACAAACACCCCCGACACACACCCCCAACACACACCCCCGACACCCCCCCGACACACACCCCCGACAAACACCCCTGACACACCCCCGACACACACCCCCGACACACACCCAACAAACACCCCCAACGTACACACTAACATGCTCTACATACACTACCACAGACACCAACACACACTACCACACACCAACACACACACTACCACACACCAACACACACCAACACACACACTACCACACACCAACACACACCAACACACAGACTACCACACACCAACACACACACTACCACACACCAACACACACCAACACACAGACTACCACACACCAACACACACACTACCACACACCAACACACACACTACCACACACCAACACACACTACCACACACCAACACACACACTACCACACACCAACACACACTTCCACACACACACACACTACCACACACCAACACACACTACCACACACCAACACACACACTACCACACACCAAC
>NC_071276.1:20453281-20458281 GCF_023375685.1 Ictalurus furcatus | reverse complement strand
CAACAGCACACAGCAGGAACATCACTATACAAAGCACATCTAAAGGGTAGCATGTCACCCAACACACACACACACACACACACACACACACACACACACACACACAGAGTTCTCGACACAGCTGTTTAACTAGGTCAAACAAATCTAACACACAACAGCTAAAACACAAACCCCACACACTGAACAGAACAAACAAGGAGGAGCAGATAACCTGATCATTGTGTGTGTGTGTGTGTGTGTGTGTGTGTGTGTGAGACATCATGCTGCATAAAAAGCATAAATTTCCCCCAAAACACCAAAATAATACTAACAGCAATGAAAGAGAACAGACTCCATCTCTCTCTCGCCCTCTCTCTCTCTCACCCTCTCTCTCTCACTCACACACACACACACACACACACACACACACACACACACACACACACTGCTATGAATGAGCTGAAACACTCACGGTGATGTGATGATAACGGCGGCAGCGATGGCGCCCACCGGCAGCAGCTGATATTTATAGCAGCACAGAGGAATGAGAGGAAGACAATCTCTCTCTCTCTCTCTCTCTCTCTGCAGGAATGGGTGTATGACTCATCCGTCCCCTCCTAGGTAACGCCCGCCCATGTGTGTGTGTGTGTGTGTGTGTGTGTGTGTGTGTGTGTATAAACAGCTGTTACAAACACACACAAACAGAAAGACTTGAGGGAGAGAATGTAATGCTATGCAGTAATTGGGCAGCACGCTGTAGGGCCCAGGGGGGAGATGAACACACACACACACACACACACACACACACACACACACACACACACACAGCTGTCTCAGTGTGGTGTGTCAGACAGATGTGGCCCTCCGGTGCACTTAAAGGAAGCGTATAAAACACGTGTCCTTGTAATAAACCAAACACACCTGCCTGCAGCGATCACAGGGGGCCAAGCATTCATTTCAAAAAGTAAAGCTCTGAACATTGTCTCGTTCTTTACTCGTTTCACCGCACAGCTAGACAGCTGATAACAATCAGTCCAGACACCTAATTATTTATGACTGGATACCCGGGCTGTGACGATACACTCGCCATACAGATTCACAGCCCAATATTCTCAATATTCCAAACGAACACTGAATAAAGCAAAATTCGATATCAATTCTATATAATATTATACAGTATATAATTAGATTATAATCTTATAACTAAACCTTAACTTACAGACAAATACACATTTACACATTCTCCCAAAAATTTACATCTGACTTCTTTCTTTCGTTCTCTCTTTTGTCCATCCTTCCTGTCTTTCATCCATCCCTCCTTTCTCTTTCTTTCTGTCGGTCTTCTTTCTTTCCTTCCTATTATTATTATTATTATTATTATTATTATTATTATTATTATTATTATTTCCTTCCTCTCTCTAGAATGATACGAGGAGAGATGAGTGGATCTGTAAAAGAACCCGCAGAACCGGCCTCGTTTTAGATTCAGCACCACACTCAGAGGCACGACGAGCACCAAGGACAGTCACCAGAATAACATCATCATCATCCTCATCATCATGATCACATGACCTCTCAGTGCGGCGCTGATCACGAGGGATCTCCTCACACTCACCTCAGCGCACGACCTCGAGCTCAACACCGGCACTGTGGAATACTCCGCTCCGATTGGTCAGAAGCTTTTTATTCATGCGTATTCATCCTAGCACCGTATCGTTTCTATGGTAACAGCTCATTACAAACATTACGGACGCTCCGCACAAACGTAGTAAAATAAACCAGTTATTACAAAACATGTATGTAAGGAGTCTCCAGTGTCAGACAAACAAACAGACCAATAAATAAACAAGTAGAAAGACAAATAAGTCACAAAATAAATAAATAAATAGACAAGTAAATAAACACACAGATAAATAAATAAATAAACAAACAAACAACTTAATAAATAAATAAACATAGACAAACAAACAAGAAACAAATAAATAAACAAACCAACAAATCAGTTTTAAAATATATAAATAAATAGACAAGTACATAAATAAGCAAGTAAGATAAATAAATAAATAACAACAATGTTTTTAATTACTTCACAATTTTAAATATTAAGTATAAAGTTTCAACAGCTCGGCTGCTCTCAGCCAGTTTATGATTTTTTAAATTAAAAAATTATATTTGTAACACTCAGTTTGTGGATTTTATTTTAAATAAACGAAAAAAATGGCACTGAAAGTCCCGCGACACACACACACACCCCTTATACTCTGAATGCACGCATTAGTTTAAATTCACGGACATGGTGTCAGGACAGAAAGATTTATTAAAGCATGAACATGTGAATAATTATGAGTGACATGGGGCTACATGTATCTGACAGGACGCGGGCTGAATGGAGATGCATGGTGGAACATTCGGAGGTAGTTTATCACACTGCAATGCGTTAGCGTCTCTAACAAATCACCGGCTATCGCTAACATTACATGGAGCATAGCGTTAGCTGGTTTCACGGCCATAATGCAGCTGCCTCAAACAAACATAATATAGGACCGTCTTTCAGGCGCTTGGCCAAATTCCAGGTGTTTCCCCGCTTTGTTTGAAATGAACGATAGCATCGGCTGCACACCGGCTTCAGAGCATCAATTATATGTTTGTTGTCATCCGCCCCGAATGCGAAGTATTTCCATATTTAACGCTTACCACCTTTCCTCACAACGAGTCGGGGCGGAGCTAAACTCGTCGCCATCTTCTGTAGTTTTCTCCCGTGTGCTTGTAGTTGTTGTTCTTCTTCTTCACCACTTGTGGACCGACTAAAACACTTGCGCATATTTGCTGCCCCCTTCAGTTTAGGAAGAATTGCAACCTCGAACCTTCATTAACAACGGTACCTACGCTACTGCAGAAAAACAAGTACCGTCACCTTTTAAGAATGCTGGTACCGGAGTATCGGTTCTCGTGACATCCCTACTATAGACATGTAAAAAATATACATGTACAGCTGCTACTCAGCTGCATGTCCTACACTACAACCTTCATCCTCACACACACACACACACACACACACACACACACACTAACTGCAGGCAAGAAAACACAGCTGTCGTCAAGAACACTCCCGGAAGAAACAGTGTGTGTGTGTGTGTGTGTGTGTGTGTGTGTGTGTGTGTGTGTGTGTGCGACAGATTTGCTCGTATGAAAGGCCGGACACACAATTAAAACACATTACACGCTAATCATGTCCAGTCACAAAAGTTCAGGCGGGGTTAATCATCCAAACGCTTCTAATTTCCTGCTTTCATTAACAACACACACACACACACACACACACACACACACACACTCTATACAAAGTGAAAACTTTGAAGTAGTTTTTGTGGAATTTAAAGGGTGGATATCATTAATGATTAGTGAGTGAGTAATTAATACTTCGTTAATAATGAGCACGTCATTAATAAAGGAAGATAGAAATGGTTTGTTTTCATGCAGCAGTACATTAAACGACAGGATTTACAAGGACCCGGGTTACCGTACCCACATCACACATTTTCTTTAAAGGAATAAACCGGTGCTTTAAATCGCATTGGTGTCGATGAGCTCAGGCTGAAAGCGCGACAGTGGCGTTGACGTGTCACTTAGCAACGCTGTGAAGCACTTATCCTTTCATGTTTAAGCCTGGAATTCGCTCTGAGTGTTCTGTAGTGAAGCGCTGAGGTGTCTGTGGCCTTTTAAGGCTCGGGTCCGGTCAATACGACTGCGCGGGACGTTCTGTGGAACATATACCCCTTCCGGATAATGCTAACAATCGATCACATGCTATATTTAACCTTCCTGTAACATCTGTGCGGTTCTGCGTACATGGAGTTATGTCCATCCACAAGACTTCATGTAATACAGAGACTAAATCAAATACCACCATGATATCATCTGTCTGATTATCGGCACATGACGGGTCTTACTTTAAAGTGCTCCAGAAATCAAACTTTGTGTTCCGTGTACCAGTACAGCACTGTATGTAGAAAAAAATAACAATGACAATGTGTTCGGCCAATTAAACACGCTCTAGAATGTACATGCCCCGCCTCTAGAGGGCGTGTCCTGCTCTGCAGCGCCAGCTGGTTCGCGGTAAACATGGTTCACAAACATAGTGTTGTCACTATCGCACGCACTATTCCCTTTTCCAGCTGAGAATAAATGGGTGGAGTTTATTCATGTGGAAGAGGGCGGGGTTTGTGTGGTCACGTGACTTTGTTATACTCTACCTCGGACTGATGGAGAATTCCGTCTTTATACCCCGTCTCCGCCAGTAAGAGTCGGTGAAGTCGTTTTATCTCCCGATCAGACGCGTCAGATGTCTCCCTGCGGCTCTCCGTCACCATCGGCGACGCCGACCCTCGATCTCGCCCTCAGGACACGTACGACATAGCCGTAACTCTGAACAAACACGGCGTCTCAGCGTCTACGATTAACGCCGTCCCGGTTAAAGCGCTCAGGCGTGGGTGTGAAATCCTCCACAGCCAGGGGGAAAAAAACCAAAACGTTCTCCCTACTTAGCTAGCTAATTCTTTTTTACAAAATGTTTAGATTCGGACGGAGGTGTGGCCGATCTGATCTGGAACTCAAACGCTACTGGCAGATTGTGATGTAGCAGTCAAGGGCTTCAACGGAATCAAATCACGGCGTTCCAGATGTTTCAAGGTTTCGAGCTACGAACGTTAAAAATAAAAGCACATGTAGGGCTTTAGGACCCTGAGGAGCAGACGGCAGTGTCCTGTCCCAGAACTGAGAGCAAAGTGTCACTACAGAGTTTCACAGAAAACACACACACACATACACATATACACACACACACCTACTAGTGTGACGATACAAAAACAACGGAAGTTTAAAAACCCAGATCCCGCCCCTTGAGACACTGAACCTGTCAATCAAACCCTTAAAATAAGAGAGAGAGAGAAAGAGAGAGAGAGAGAGAGAGAGAGAGAGAGGAGTAAACGCGGTCTACCTCGGAGGCAGGCGAAATTGAGGAA
>NC_071276.1:20438281-20448281 GCF_023375685.1 Ictalurus furcatus | reverse complement strand
TCGTCCCTGTAACCCACCTCTCATAACCCACCTCTCATAACCGACCTCTCGTCCCTGTAACCGACCTCTCGTCCCTGTAACCCACCTCTCGTCCCTGTAACCCACCTCTCATAACCCACCTCTCATAACCGACCTCTCGTCCCTGTAACCGACCTCTTGTCCCTGTAACCCACCTCTCGTCCCTGTAACCCACCTCTCATAACCGACCTCTCGTCCCTGTAACCCACCTCTCATAACCGACCTCTCGTCCCTGTAACCAGACTCTCGTCCCTGTAACCCACCTCTCATAACCGACCTCTCGTCCCTGTAACCGACCTCTCATAACCGACCTCTCGTCCCTGTAACCCACCTCTCATAACCGACCTCTCGTCCCTGTAACCGACCTCTTGTCCCTGTAACCCACCTCTCGTCCCTGTAACCCACCTCTCATAACCGACCTCTCATCCCTGTAACCCACCTCTCATAACCGACCTCTCGTCCCTGTAACCGACCTCTCGTCCCTGTAACCCACCTCTCATAACCCACCTCTCATAACCGACCTCTCGTCCCTGTAACCGACCTCTTGTCCCTGTAACCCACCTCTCGTCCCTGTAACCCACCTCTCATAACCGACCTCTCGTCCCTGTAACCCACCTCTCATAACCGACCTCTCGTCCCTGTAACCCACCTCTCATAACCGACCTCTCGTCCCTGTAACCGACCTCTTGTCCCTGTAACCCACCTCTCGTCCCTGTAACCGACCTCTCGTCCCTGTAACCGACCTCTCGTCCCTGTAACCGACCTCTCATAACCGACCTCTCGTCCCTGTAACCGACCTCTCGTCCCTGTAACCCACCTCTCGTCCCTGTAACCGACCTCTCGTCCCTGTAACCGACCTCTCGTCCCTGTAACCGACCTCTCGTCCCTGTCACCAACCTCTCGTAACCGACCTCTCGTCCCTGTAACCCACCTCTCGTCCCTGTAACCGACCTCTCATAACCGACCTCTCGTCCCTGTAACCCACCTCTCGTCCCTGTAACCCACCTCTCGTCCCTGTAACCGACCTCTCGTCCCTGTCACCGACCTCTCGTAACCGACCTCTCGTCCCTGTAACCCACCTCTCGTCCCTGTAACCGACCTCTCGTCCCTGTAACCCACCTCTCGTCCCTGTAACCGACATCTCGTCCCTGTAACCCACCTCTCGTCCCTGTAACCGACCTCTCATAACCGACCTCTCGTCCCTGTAACCGACCTCTCATAACCGACCTCTCGTCCCTGTAACCGACCTCTCGTCCCTGTAACCGACCTCTCGTCCCTGTCACCAACCTCTCGTAACCGACCTCTCGTCCCTGTAACCCACCTCTCGTCCCTGTAACCGACCTCTCATAACCGACCTCTCGTCCCTGTAACCGACCTCTCGTCCCTGTAACCCACCTCTCGTCCCTGTAACCCACCTCTCGTCCCTGTAACCGACCTCTCGTCCCTGTCACCAACCTCTCGTAACCGACCTCTCGTCCCTGTAACCCACCTCTCGTCCCTGTAACCGACCTCTCGTCCCTGTAACCCACCTCTCGTCCCTGTAACCGACCTCTCGTCCCTGTAACCCACCTCTCGTCCATGTAACCGACCTCTCGTCCCTTTAACCGACCTCTCGTCCCTGTAACCGACCTCTCGTCCCTGTAACCCACCTCTCGTCCCTGTAACCCACCTCTCGTCCCTGTAACCGACCTCTCATAACCGACCTCTCGTCCCTGTAACCCACCTCTCGTCCCTGTAACCGACCTCTCATAACCGACCTCTCGTCCCTGTAACCGACCTCTCGTAACCGACCTCTCGTCCCTGTAACCGACCTCTCGTCCCTGTAACCGACCTCTCGTCCCTGTAACCCACCTCTCGTAACCGACCTCTCGTCCCTGTAACCGACCTCTCGTCCCTGTAACCCACCTCTCGTCCCTGTAACCCACCTCTCATAACCCACCTCTCGTCCCTGTAACCGACCTCTCGTCCCTGTAACCCACCTCTCATAACCGACCTCTCGTCCCTGTAACCCACCTCTCGTCCCTGTAACCCACCTCTCGTCCCTGTAACCCACCTCTCATAACCCACCTCTCATAACCGACCTCTCGTCCCTGTAACCGACCTCTCGTCCCTGTAACCCACCTCTCGTCCCTGTAACCCACCTCTCATAACCGACCTCTCGTCCCTGTAACCGACCTCTTGTCCCTGTAACCCACCTCTCGTCCCTGTAACCCACCTCTCATAACCGACCTCTCGTCCCTGTAACCCACCTCTCATAACCGACCTCTCGTCCCTGTAACCGACCTCTCGTCCCTGTAACCCACCTCTCATAACCGACCTCTCGTCCCTGTAACCGACCTCTCATAACCGACCTCTCGTCCCTGTAACCCACCTCTCATAACCGACCTCTCGTCCCTGTAACCGACCTCTTGTCCCTGTAACCCACCTCTCGTCCCTGTAACCCACCTCTCATAACCGACCTCTCGTCCCTGTAACCCACCTCTCATAACCGACCTCTCGTCCCTGTAACCGACCTCTCGTCCCTGTAACCCACCTCTCATAACCCACCTCTCATAACCGACCTCTCGTCCCTGTAACCGACCTCTTGTCCCTGTAACCCACCTCTCGTCCCTGTAACCCACCTCTCATAACCGACCTCTCGTCCCTGTAACCCACCTCTCATAACCGACCTCTCGTCCCTGTAACCGACCTCTTGTCCCTGTAACCCACCTCTCGTCCCTGTAACCGACCTCTCGTCCCTGTAACCGACCTCTCGTCCCTGTAACCCACCTCTCGTCCCTGTAACCGACCTCTCATAACCCACCTCTCATCCCTGTAACCGACCTCTCGTCCCTGTAACCCACCTCTCATAACCGACCTCTCGTCCCTGTAACCGACCTCTTGTCCCTGTAACCCACCTCTCGTCCCTGTAACCGACCTCTCATAACCGACCTCTCGTCCCTGTAACCGACCTCTCATAACCGACCTCTCGTCCCTGTAACCGACCTCTCGTCCCTGTAACCCACCTCTCGTCCCTGTAACCCACCTCTCGTCCCTGTAACCGACCTCTCGTCCCTGTCACCAACCTCTCGTAACCGACCTCTCGTCCCTGTAACCCACCTCTCGTCCCTGTAACCGACCTCTCGTCCCTGTAACCCACCTCTCGTCCCTGTAACCGACATCTCGTCCCTGTAACCCACCTCTCGTCCCTGTAACCGACCTCTCATAACCGACCTCTCGTCCCTGTAACCGACCTCTCATAACCGACCTCTCGTCCCTGTAACCGACCTCTCGTCCCTGTAACCCACCTCTCGTCCCTGTAACCGACCTCTCGTCCCTGTAACCGACCTCTCGTCCCTGTCACCAACCTCTCGTAACCGACCTCTCGTCCCTGTAACCCACCTCTCGTCCCTGTAACCGACCTCTCATAACCGACCTCTCGTCCCTGTAACCGACCTCTCGTCCCTGTAACCCACCTCTCGTCCCTGTAACCCACCTCTCGTCCCTGTCACCAACCTCTCGTAACCGACCTCTCGTCCCTGTAACCCACCTCTCGTCCCTGTAACCGACCTCTCGTCCCTGTAACCCACCTCTCGTCCCTGTAACCGACATCTCGTCCCTGTAACCCACCTCTCGTCACTGTAACCGACCTCTCGTCACTGTAACCGACCTCTCGTCCCTTTAACCGACCTCTCGTCCCTGTAACCGACCTCTCGTCCCTGTAACCCACCTCTCGTCCCTGTAACCCACCTCTCGTCCCTGTAACCGACCTCTCATAACCGACCTCTCGTCCCTGTAACCGACCTCTCGTAACCGACCTCTCGTCCCTGTAACCGACCTCTCGTCCCTGTAACCGACCTCTCGTCCCTGTAACCCACCTCTCGTAACCGACCTCTCGTCCCTGTAACCGACCTCTCGTCCCTGTAACCCACCTCTCGTCCCTGTAACCCACCTCTCATAACCCACCTCTCGTCCCTGTAACCGACCTCTCGTCCCTGTAACCCACCTCTCATAACCGACCTCTCGTCCCTGTAACCCACCTCTCGTCCCTGTAACCCACCTCTCGTCCCTGTAACCCACCTCTCATAACCCACCTCTCATAACCGACCTCTCGTCCCTGTAACCGACCTCTCGTCCCTGTAACCCACCTCTCATAACCGACCTCTCGTCCCTGTAACCCACCTCTCGTCCCTGTAACCCACCTCTCGTCCCTGTAACCCACCTCTCATAACCCACCTCTCATAACCGACCTCTCGTCCCTGTAACCGACCTCTCGTCCCTGTAACCCACCTCTCGTCCCTGTAACCCACCTCTCATAACCGACCTCTCGTCCCTGTAACCGACCTCTTGTCCCTGTAACCCACCTCTCGTCCCTGTAACCCACCTCTCATAACCGACCTCTCGTCCCTGTAACCCACCTCTCATAACCGACCTCTCGTCCCTGTAACCCACCTCTCGTCCCTGTAACCCACCTCTCATAACCCACCTCTCGTCCCTGTAACCGACCTCTCATAACCGACCTCTCGTCCCTGTAACCCACCTCTCATAACCGACCTCTCGTCCCTGTAACCGACCTCTTGTCCCTGTAACCCACCTCTCGTCCCTGTAACCCACCTCTCATAACCGACCTCTCGTCCCTGTAACCGACCTCTCGTCCCTGTAACCCACCTCTCATAACCCACCTCTCATAACCGACCTCTCGTCCCTGTAACCGACCTCTTGTCCCTGTAACCCACCTCTCGTCCCTGTAACCCACCTCTCATAACCGACCTCTCGTCCCTGTAACCCACCTCTCATAACCGACCTCTCGTCCCTGTAACCCACCTCTCATAACCGACCTCTCGTCCCTGTAACCCACCTCTCATAACCGACCTCTCGTCCCTGTAACCGACCTCTTGTCCCTGTAACCCACCTCTCGTCCCTGTAACCGACCTCTCGTCCCTGTAACCGACCTCTCGTCCCTGTAACCCACCTCTCGTCCCTGTAACTGACCTCTCATAACCCACCTCTCATCCCTGTAACCGACCTCTCGTCCCTGTAACCCACCTCTCATAACCGACCTCTCGTCCCTGTAACCGACCTCTTGTCCCTGTAACCCACCTCTCGTCCCTGTAACCGACCTCTCATAACCGACCTCTCGTCCCTGTAACCGACCTCTCGTCCCTGTAACCCACCTCTCGTCCCTGTAACCGACCTCTCATAACCCACCTCTCGTAACCGACCTCTCGTAACCATAATGGGAAAAACGTAGTGATTACTTTACAACACTGAGGAAGTGTCTGTACTGCAAATTCTTAACTGATCCCTCTTTACCATAATAATGTAATTACCAGATCTCTTTTTATTACAGTAACTAATTAACTGATTTTTCAGAATTGTAACTGATTAAGTGATTTCTTATTATTGGACACATGCCAACGTTACATTATTACCATATTACTACTACTACTACTATTATTATTATTATTATTATCAAATATTATCAAAACACGAGTAAGATAGAAGATTAGCTCTTGTAATAAATGCATCAGGAATGTCTCTGCACACGAGGACAATATTCTGTGCTAATTATAACGCAATATATAATAGCAGCTGTATGAAAGAACTGAAAGCATCAACTATTTCCTGTCTGTGACGCAGAGTTCCTGCAATTACAGCCTGTCACAGCACATCACACCGAGCGGCTTCCTCCTAATTACTGCTGCCTGTCAGTACACACTCACACTCACACACACACACACACACACACACACAATGTCAGTACACACTCACACTCACACTCACACTCACACACACAATGAGTCATTCACACACTCACAGAAGAAATTCAGAAGTCTTTCCCCTTCACTTCTACGCAGAGAAGCTTCCAGAACAATAAGTTTTTAAGGGTTTGTAGATCTAAAGGTAAATATGTTTAATGTGGTAGCGGAGCTTGTAAAGTATATTTACCTTTAGATCTACAAATCCTTTATAATTTATTAGATAAACTCTAAAATTCCCCATGATACTATGTAATAACATTTTACCCTCAAACACCCGAGCGCCGTTCACTCTTTAGCTTTTTACGTTTATTTTTAATTTGGAGTTTGATTGAAAGTATCTTGATATTTATAGCTTCCTTTTCTGTTCATTTTAGTATTTTAAAATTCTTTTAATTAAATTAATTTGTTGAATTATTTCACTTTTTTCCCCCATTCTATAATTTATATAGCTGGGTATATTTTCACTTCATCTTTCATTCATTCAGTCAGTCGTTTATTTATTTATTTATATCATTTAGCATTTTATTACTTTAATATTTACCATTTATTGTCTTATTAATGGCTATATGAAAGTTTATATTGTGAATAAAGTAATAATAATAGTAATAATAATAATAATAATCATCTCACCCTTGGATGATTTTATTTACTTCTTGTTTTATTCTTTAAAACTAAAGTTTACTTTAAAGTGATGTGTTCAAAAACAGTCAAAGGAGGGTGTGTGTGTGTGTGTGTGTGTGTGTGTGTCTGTCTATCGGGCAGTAATAATCCATGCCAGTGTGAAGCAGCACAAAATGGTGAAACACACACACACACACACACACACACACACACAAGTAACTACACTCATACAGACATTGTAAAACACACACATGCTCACACAGAGAATAGCACACACACACACACACACACACACACACACACACAAATGGAAACAGTAAATCAAACAGGGGAATGAGTGAGTAATAAAGCGGTCCAGATCTCCAGCTCCTCATCAATAACCACAATAAAGTGAACAAGCTTTCAGTAAGAGTGAGAGAGGAATCCTTTCTACACACACACACACACACACACACACACACACACACACACACACACACAGGTTTCAGCACCATGGACAGAGACACAGACCTGAGTCCCGGATCTCAGACACTGCTGTATATTTAGTATGTTGATGAGCAGTACAAGTGTTAAAGGGGCGGGGCCAATATGAATACATTATTAAGGGGTGTGGTTAGAACTAGAATCAGCTCCTCTTATTGCCTTTAAGAACAGTGATATAAATACTGACAGCTGTGTGTGATAACAGATTAAACAGCAGTGTTTCAATAGTTTTGGCACACATTGATAAAGCAGAAGCTCCTCCCCCTCATAAAAAACTGACTGAGTCTCTAACAGCAGGAGAGTGAACTCTCACTGCAGCTCAGCCTGCACTGAACCAGGAAAAAGGAAGAGAGTGACACCTGCAGGCCATCTGGTGGCATTACAGAAAATTGTGACAGGGCGTGGGGGGGGGGGGATGGGGGGAAGAAAGAGCGAGAGAGAGCGGCCTTTGTATCTGTCAGGCCTAGTAAAGGAGGCGTGGCCTTTATATTTCTCAGTCCTAGCGAAGGAGGCGTGGCCTTTATATTTCTCAGTCCTAGCGAAGGAGGCGTGGCCTTTATATTTATCAGTCCTAGGGAAGGAGGCGTGGCCTTTATATTTCTCAGTCCTAGCGAAGGAGGCGTGGCCTTTATATTTATCAGTCCTAGGGAAGGAGGCGTGGTCTTTATATTTATCAGTCCTAGGGAAGGAGGCGTGGCCTTTATATTTATCAGTCCTAGCGAAGGAGGCGTGGCCTTTATATTTCTCAGTCCTAGCGAAGGAGGCGTGGCCTTTATATTTCTCAGTCCTAGCGAAGGAGGCGTGGCCTTTATATTTATCAGTCCTAGCGAAGGAGGCGTGGCCTTTATATTTCTCAGTCCTAGCGAAGGAGACGTGGCCTTTATATTTATCAGTCCTAGCGAAGGAGGCGTGGCCTTTATATTTATCAGTCCTAGCGATGGAGGCGTGGCCTTTATATTTATCAGTCCTAGCGAAGGAGGCGTGGCCTTTATATTTATCAGTCCTAGCGAAGGAGGCGTGGCCTTTATATTTATCAGTCCTAGCGAAGGAGGCGTGGCCTTTATATTTATCAGTCCTAGCGATGGAGGCGTGGCCTTTATATTTATCAGTCCTAGCGAAGGAGGCGTGGCTTTTATATTAATCAGTCCTAGCGAAGGAGGCGTGGCCTTTATATTAATCAGTCCTAGCGAAGGAGGCGTGGCCTTTATATTTATCAGTCCTAGCGAAGGAGGCGTTGCCTTTATATTTATCAGTCCTAGCGAAGGAGGCGTGGCCTTTATATTTCTCAGTCCTAGCGAAGGAGGCGTGGCCTTTATATTTCTCAGTCCTAGCGAAGGAGGCGTGGCCTTTATATTTATCAGTCCTAGCGAAGGAGGCGTGGCCTTTATATTTATCAGTCCTAGCGAAGGAGGCGTGGCCTTTATATTTATCAGTCCTAGCGAAGGAGGCGTGGCCTTTATATTTCTCAGTCCTAGCGAAGGAGGCGTGGCCTTTATATTTCTCAGTCCTAGCGAAGGAGGCGTGGCCTTTATATTTATCAGTCCTAGCGAAGGAGGCGTGGCCTTTGCATTTGTCAGTCATGGTAAAGGATGTGAAGAAGGCGTGGCCTCACCAACATTAAAGTTCACTTTTTTCCATAAAAAAATCTGAGAGGAAACACTCAGCCTTACAATCCTCACACACACACACACACACACACACACACACACAGTTTGCTTATGTAGCACTAAACAGCTAAATTTAGTCTGGAGTGTAACTGAGAAGAGCAGGAGACTAACCAGGCCAAGGCAGTCTGGAACTCAGCCATTTTCTCTGCGCACACACTCACACACAAACACACACAAACACACACACAAACACACACACAAACACACACACAAACACACTTTCCCACGGGATACACACGTACACAAAAAGTGCAGCCTGATACACACACAAAACAAGAAAAGGAAAAATAACAAAGAGTCAATTGAGCCCAAGTGTGAGACCCTCACACACACACACACACACACACACACACATACATACAGCTCACTCTAGCCAACATTATCTACAGACACATCAAAACCTACACACACACACACACACACACACACACACACACACACCATGATATTTGTGTAAAACAGCAGCAACAACGCTGTCAGGAAAAACAGTAGAAAGTGTTTGTGTTTAAAAACGCCAGCCTCTAAATGTCACCGCTAAAGAGAAAAGGAAAGTCAAACCAACCAGCCGGCAACAAACGAGACAAACTAAATTACAGCAGATTCAATTCAGTTAACAACATGAGTGTCTGACAAGTGGAAACAACAACACCACACACACACGCACACACACGCACACGCACGCACACACACACACACGCACACACACGCACACACACGCACACACCCACACACAAACTTTGCTCCTGGGTGTTTTTCTTTCTGAGCGCAAAAATAACAGCTCGGTCATAATTTATGTTTAAACACAAACACTCACGAACATGAGAAGCGGCCGGGTGAAAGAAATCGCTTTCCTGATGATAAACGCGCGGGAGAATTAAAAACTGTAGAAGAAAAGACTGAAATGAAGAGATGCGAGTGAGAAGTTTGCGAGTGTTGAAATAAATCTAGCGGGAGTCTGGTACATCGGCGCTACATCACTGCATGAATAGTGCTCGCTGGAACACCACATCAATCACTGAACAAAATGTCTTCCACACTCGTCATTCAGCAGCACAGAGAATAGCACCTGATCCAGCGCACGCTCTTATTCTACCCTTATTTACTTTATACATCACGCTCTGATACGAAGTTCCTCGAGCGCAACTTAATGACGCCATGAGACACTAAATGGAGGCGATGAAGTAGTGATGAGTGTGTGTGTGTGTGTGTGTGTGGGTGTGGTCACGGCTGAGAAAACTGTAAATAGAAGTGTAACTTATTCAGGCATCAAATCTCTGAATTTCCCATATTTTGTAAAGAGTGAGGGAGAGAGAGGGAGAAAAAGAAAGACAGAATAGAACAAAAAGAAAAAATAAATAAGAAAGAAAACAGAAGATTAAAAAGAAAGAAAGATCAAAAATGAAAAAATCAAAAAAGAATAAATAATGCAGGAGGAATTTATTGAAAGAAATATATCACGCAAGTTCGGAA